>NC_084605.1:3140286-3230286 GCF_033807715.1 Cololabis saira | reverse complement strand
AAAAAAAAATAATAGAGATATAGATACACAAATACAGTACGTATAATACAACTCAATATGTTGTTCCAACAGCCCCTTTAACATCCTTTAATATCCCCTTTAAACACACAAGACTTTGGAATCTGTAGAGAGAAAACAAACAGAGACACAAACAGCAACCAGTCCAGGTCCCTGAAACTGAATCTTTAATATCTTTAATCTCCTTAAATCCTGCGTTACAGATGTAAATGAACCTCTGCTAGGGGCCTGGACGGGCCTCTTCTCAGGGATTCCTACCTGTACAGGTACGGTCGCCCCTAGCAACCACTTCTGGGAATCAGGGGGGCGGGGCCTGATGACAGAACGCCGGTTATAACGCACCACATCCTGGTTCGCTGCCTCGCGGCTTTCTGGGTAAAAAAATCTGCTCCAGCGTGACTTATATATATGTTTGTGTGAGCAGGGCCGCCGCAAGGGGTGTGCGAACCGTGCGACCGCACGGGGCCTCGCGCTATGGGCGTTTTTTTTCCCCCCGTTTTTTTTCCTTCTTTCCATTATAAATATCAACCGTCACGTTCCATTACAGACCTAAATGTTACTAGTCTGTGCATATCAATAAATATATGTGTCTGTTGTTCAATACAACTGATCAGACTAAGCGCAGACACAAGCTGCTCTGATCGCTTGTTTGATAAATTGTTTACAAAAATCACCGATCCGACCGGGTCTCAAGCAGCCGTGGGGCCCCGCGTCGAGGCAAGCCCAGATGATGATGATGATGATCTTAATGTGTTAACTTATGGGGCGATTTTGTTTTGTGTAGAACTGGAACGAATCACACACTATATAATGTCAGTTGAGTTAGGCCCCTATGTCACTAATATATAAGTCTCTCTCAGTAACAGGCTGATTTGATTCATGTAAGATTATTTATGTGTGAACAATGTTGTAATAAACAGGCATTACTATAAAAAATATCTTGACTTGTCATGTCTTGTCAATGCAATGTTTTATAATGAAACGTGTGTATGTGTTTGTATCCAGTATGTTGCTAATTGGAGAGTTAAAATTGCGCATATAGACACCCCAGACATTTTGGACGCGTGAGCGTAGCGAGCGCGCGAGGCCCCCCCCCCCCCCCCGGCCATTTTGCACAGGGCCTCGCAAATCTCCCAGACGGCTCTGTGTGTGAGTGTCTGAGTGCTCCGGTTCCCTGAGTAAACCAGAGACCAGAACCAGAACCAGGATCCTCCTGGAGCCACCAGAGCCCAGTCTGGGGGGATAAGAGCTCTTACCTGGAACCTCTTACCTGAACCCTCCTGGATCCACCGTCCGTGACGGACACTTCAGGGAGCCAGACCTGCCAGCTCGGCCCGCCAGACCATAATACCACATCATTGAGCTGGAACCATCATCCAACATAGTAACATAGTGTTTAAATATTTAGCTTTCTCTTTATTTCCTTTCACGGTTGCCAGCACAACCTTTACCTGTAGAAATACTGTCCTAATTACAACTTGTTGAGATCAATAGAGAAATTGTGAGAAGTTACTAAGTGAGACTTAGAGTTAATACCTGAAGTACTTAATAATAGTAATATACTAGTTAATATGCTGCTGCATGTCTGGTTCAGTTTAGCTCTTTTTCTTTGTTTTTTCCTTTTTCTTCTTTTTCTCACTGAAGGAAAGTAGAGCTGATGCTTAACTGCGTCTCTACTGCCCTCTGGTGGCGCTGGTGGGAACTGCTGCTGCTCTTACAGCCAGACAGAGAGATGGACAAAGTTACTGTAATAATAATAATAAACCCAGCAGAATCACAGAAACCTCAGCAAATTATCCTGTAGTTTACTGGACTGTTTTCTTATTTATCCTGTAGTTTACTGGCCTGTTTTCTTATTTAAAGGCCTGTTTTCCTATTTATCCTGTAGTTTACAGGCCTGTTTTCTTGTTTATCCTGTAGTTTACTGGCCTGCATTCTTATTTATGTTGTAGATTACAGGCCTGTTTTCTTATTTATCCTGTACTTTACTGGACTGTTTTTTTATTTATCCTGTAGTTTACAGGCCTGTTTTCTTATTTAAAGGCCTGTTTTCTTATTTACTGGCCTGTTTTCTTATTTAAAGGCCTGTTTTCTTATTTATCCTGTAGTTTACAGGCCTGTTTTCTTATTTTCTGGCCTGTTTTCCTATTTATCCTGTAGTTTACAGGCCTGTTTTCTTATTTAAAGGCCTGTTTTCTTATTTAAAGGCCTGTTTTCTTATTTATCCTGTAGTTTACAGGCCTGTTTTCTTATTTAAAGGCCTGTTTTCTTATTTAAAGGCCTGTTTTCTTATTTATCCTGTAGTTTACAGGCCTGTTTTCTTATTTAAAGGCCTGTTTTCTCATTTATCCTGTAGTTTACAGGCCTGTTTTCTTATTTTCTGGCCTGTTTTCTTATTTATCCTTTAGTTTACTGGCCTGTTTTCTTATTTACAGGCCTGTTTTCTTATTTATCCTGTAGTTTACTGGCCTGTTTTCTTATTTAAAGGCCTGTTTTCTCATTTACAGGCCTGTTTTCTTATTTAAAGGCCTGTTTTCTTATTTATCCTGTACTTTACAGGCCTGTTTTTTATTTACTGGCCTGTTTTCTTGTTTCTGGTTTATTTGGCCTGTTTTCTTGTTTCTGGTTTATTTGGCCTGTTTTCTTGTTTCTGGTTTATTCGGCCTGTTTTCGTCCGTCCCACGGAGCTGAACCAGCAGCCAGAGATTCCAGGCCTTAACCAGCTCAGTCAGAACAATAGTTCCCGGGTCATCGTTGAGTTAAAGCCCGGGGTCTTTAAATGCCTGGAACGTGACACGCCGGCCGGCCGAGCCTCGACGGCAACATCTGCTCAACCTCTGGCTCCGGCTGAACTCTAGCGTGTCAGGATGTCCTTTAGTGCCGTTTGTTTGGAGTGTAGCTTACAATGGAGGTCAGAGCGGAGCGGCCGCACAAGCCTGGACACAAGCAGGAAGTGGGCAGGAAGTGGGCAGGAAGTCATGGGGGGGAATCGGTCCCGGGTCCCGGGGAGGAGGACAGACACAGAAACAATCAGAAATTAAAGCTGCAAGCAGCGATGAACGGGCCCTCGCACTCACGGCCACCGTCCCCCATAAGCATATCAGACATGACACCACCCACGACTTTCTATGTCAGGGGTCGGCAACCCAACATGTTTTAGATCCATATTGGACCAAAAACACAAAAAACTAATATTTCTGGAGCCGCAAAAAATGAAAAGTCTTGTATCAGCCTTAGAATGAAGGAACACATGCTGCATGTTTCTATATTAGTTAGAACTGGTGGGGGATTTATTTTTTCATTATGCACTTTCACTTTTTCGAGAAAAAAGTCGAAATGTCAAGATTAATGTTGAAGTACAATCTCGAGAAAAAGTCAAGAAAAAAGTCGAAATGTTGAGAAAAAAGTCGAAATGTTGAGGAAAAAAGTCGAAATGTTGAGAAAAAAGTCGAAATTTCGTGAAAAAATTTTGAAATGTTGGGAAAAAAGTCGAAATGTTGAGAAAAAAGTCGAAATGTTGAGAAAAAAGTCAAAATGTTGAGAAAAAAGTCAAAATTTTGTGAAAAAAATTTTAAATGTTGAGAAAAAAGTCGAAATGTCAAGATTAATGTTGAAGTACAATCTCGAGAAAAAGTCGAGAAAAAAGTCGAAATGTTGAGAAAAAAGTCGAAATGTTGAGGAAAAAAGTCGAAATGTTGAGGAAAAAAGTCGAAATTTCTTGAAAAAATTTTGAAATGTTGAGAAAAAAGTCGAAATGTTGAGAAAAAAGTCAAAATGTTGAGAAAAAAGTCGAAATGTTGAGAAAAAAGTCAAAATGTTGAGAAAAAAGTCGAAATGTTGAGAAAAAAGTCAAAATGTTGAGAAAAAAGTCGAAATTTCGTGAAAAACATTTTAAATGTTGAGAAAAAAGTCCAAATGTCGAGATTAATGTTGAAGTACAATCTCGAGAAAAAGTCGAGAAAAAAGTCGAAATGTTGAGAAAACAGTCGAAATGTTGAGAAAAAAGTCAAAATTTCGAGAAAAAAGTCGAAATGTCGAGATTAAAAAGGAAAGGAAAAAGGAACAAAAAAAAGAGAAAAAAAGGAAAAAAGAAGAGAAAAAAGAAAAAAAGAAGGAAAAAAAGAAGAAAAAAAGTAAAAAAGAAGAAAAAAAGGAAAAAAAAAGGTCAAACATTTTTGAAAAAGCTCCAGTAGCCACTAGGGCGGCGCTAAAGAGCCGCATGCGGCGCTAAAGAGCCGCATGCGGCTCCGTTGCCGCGGGTTGCCGACCCCTGTTCTATGTCAAACCATTCAAAAGTTATGCCAGAAAATAGGGACTATCAAATATTGACCAATCAGAAGAAGGGGCGGGGTTAATTCATGCCAATGAAGGTCAAGGACTCAAAACCATGTCCGATGACACCACCCACGACTCTTTATGTCAAACCATTCAAAAGTTATGGCAGAGAAAGGTTTTCTAGGGGGCGCTGTTGAGCCATCTTGCCCATTAATACAAACTATGAAATTTATCGCCAGGCCTGGCTTGCATGCAAAATTTGGTGACTTTTGGGGAACTATCAAATATGGACCAATCAGATGAAGGGGGGTCCGCTTTTTGGCGTCTAGCGTCGCCACGGTAACACTTTTGAAAGAAAAGTAATTTTCGTCGTCGCAGGATGGAGACGCACATTTTGATGTATAACACACCTGGGTGCACGTTACGGTTCGGACCGTATTAACGGCAGAAGAAATAGCATAAATTGTGCAAAAATTACACGATTAATTCAAAATGGCCGACTTCCTTCTTGGTTTCGGCCATGGCTCCAAGAGACTTTTCTTTAAGTTGTGACATGATACAGGAGTGTACCGATTTCCGTGCATGTACGTCAAACCGTATTGTGGGGCTTGAGGCACAAAGTTTTCTAGGGGGCGCTGTTGAGCCATTTTGCCAAGCCGATTAATGCAAACCATTAAATATCACATCACATATCACAAAGAAAGAAAGAAAGAAAGAAAGAAAGAAAGAAAGAAAGAAAGAAAGAAAGAAAGAAAGAAAGAAAGAAAGAAAGAAAGACAGAAAGAAAGAAAGAAAGAAAGAAAGAAAGAAAGAAAGACTCCTGGATCAGGATAAGAGAGACAACAGAGAGACAGCAGCAGATTCTTCACCGTCTTCGTCTTCACTTCCCGTTTTCATGTCAGAATCTTTTCCTCCTCGTGATGCAACAGATTTGACAGTTACTAGTTACTGACAGTTTCCTGATGAAATCACCAGGCTGACGTGGCCCCGGACCCCCCGCTAGGGGCCCAAGGGCCCCCGGACCCCCCGCTAGGGGCCCAAGGGCCCCCGTATCCCCCGCTAGGGGCCCAAGGGCCCCCGGATCCCCGCTAGGGCCCCCCGGACCCCCCGCTAGGGGCCCAAGGGCCCCCGGATCCCCGCTAGGGCCCCCCGGACCCCCCGCTAGGGGCCCAAGAGGCCCCAGGACCCCCCGCTAGGGCTCCCGGACCCCCCGCTAGGGGCCCTAAAGGTACCCAGAGCCCCGCTAGGGCCCCCCGGACCCCCCGCTAGGAGCCCAAGGGCCCCCGGACCCCGCTAGGGCCCCCCGGACCTCACGCTAGGAGCCCAAGGGGCCCCCGGACCCCCCGCTAGGGGCCCCTGATCCCCCGCTAGGGGCCCCTGATCCCCCGCTAGGGCCCCCTGGACCTCACGCTAGGAGCCCAAGGGGCCCCCGGACCCCCCGCTAGGGGCCCCTGATCCCCTGCTAGGGGCCCCTGATCCCCCACTAGGGGCCCCTGATCCCCCGCTAGGGGCCCCGGACGCCCCACTAGGGGCCCAAGGGCCCCCCTGACCCACGCTAGGGGCCCTAGAGGCACCTGGACCCCCCGCTAGGGGTCCAAGGTGCTGAAGGTGCTGAAGGTTTGGAATCTGTAGAGAGAAAACAAACCAACAGAAACGGGAACAGAGACACAAACAGCAACCAGTCCAGGTCCCTGAAACTGAATCTTTAATGGCCGAGTTTCCCAGATCCGACCCTTCTTAAGGAGTTAAGAAGGCTCTTAAAGGTATTGTGACATGAAAAACAAATTTTTCTTGATTTTTTGTGTTTTGTTGGGTGTCTTGACATCAATTACACCCAAAAAACAACGAACTTTTAACATTCAGTGTATTGTGTGCTTTCTGGGATTTTCCGCATAACTGTGCAAAAACGGCGCACCTGGTTTGGTGGCGGATCGTTACGTAACGATCCGCTAAATCACCGCCCCCTCCACCCAGCTCCCTGTCTCCTCTCCTCTCCAGCGCACCATAAAGGCTGATTTATGGTTCCGCGTTACACCGACGCAGTGCCTACGGCGTAGGGTTACGCAGCGACGCGCACTGTACGCTGAACCCTACAGCGTAGGCTCTGCGTCGATTTAACGCGGAACCATAAATGAGGCTTAACACGGAGCTGTTAGAGCCTCTTTTGTTCTCATCACCGGAGGAAAACTGCTAAGAAGACCCGCGGCCACTGACTGGACTTAAGATAAGGGGACACTGCTGCTTGCATGCCTTTATTTTTGTGATTGTTTGCTGTGGACTGTCTGCTTCGCCCTGCTGCTTTTCCGTGCATGCTTCGCCTGTCGCTCCCGGCTTAACTCTCCGACGCCGCTGTGAGTGTATTGCTGGCGGGGAGCTGCGGTCCCGGTCCTCTGGTCCCGGTTGGACTTCATCCCCGGGCTGTAGTCGCCCTGTCTGGGCTGTGTGTCGGTGTTTGTGGTTTGGTGTGCGCGCGTGTGTGTGGAGACGCTGGCAGAAGTGTGTAGCGGTTGGTTGGAGGAGGTTTGGAGGAGGAGCGGCGCAATGATTGACAGGAAAGGGGAAAAAGGACCCGTTTTTCACGGCGCAAAAAAACACTGTCATAAAAAGGACAGAATGGAGTACTAGAGTGAAGTTTTTCTTGTTACACTCTTTTAGACACATTTAGGGGATGTTGGCCAAGACTTTTAATAGTGTTGAAGGCATGTTAAAAATGATGTCACAATACCTTTAAGAAGGGTTCAACTAAGAAGGGGCGCTAAGATACGGGTGTTTCCCGGATGACTTCTTAACACCGTTCTTAGGACCGCTCTTAAGGTCGCTCTTTAAAGGAGCTGTCCACCACCGCGGTTCTGAAACCAAATCAATCGATGCCAGGCAAATCGATCACCGATCACAGGCTCCTTAAGAAGGTTTGAAAGAAGCCTTTTGCTGTTAAGAGCTTCTTAACTGATCTGGGAAATATCTTTACTCTCCTTGAATCCTGCGTTCCAGACGTACGTGACCTCTGACCTCTCCTAGGGGCCTGGACCGGCCTCTTCTCAGGGATTCCTACCTGTACGGGTACGGTCGCCACTAGCAACCACTTCAGGGGGTTTGGGGGGGCGGGGCCTATTGAGATCAGAGGGGCGGGGCCTAACGAGAGCCTGTAAATAAGAAAACAGGCCGGTAAACTACAGGATAAATAAGAAAACAGGCCTTTATATAAGAAAACAGGCCTTTAAATAAGAAAACAGGCCTGTAAACAGGGCTGCCGCAAGGGGTGTGCGACCGCGCGGGGCCTCGCGCTATGGGTCGGTTTTTTTTTCGTTTTTTCCCTTATAAATATCAACAGACACGTTCCATTACAAACCTAAATGTGTACTCGTCTGTGCATATCAATAAATATGTGCAATGATGCGCGTGTCTGTTCTTCCATACAACTGATCAGACCAAGCGCAGACACAAGCTGCTCTGATCCAGACGGAACAAACTGTCACACAATGTCGAGAGAACGAGACAGATTCAGGAAATTTCCATCAGGGGATGAAAAAAAGAAAAAACTAAAGAAAATGGAAGAGTTTAATTCCTCTCTGAAAGGCTCGTTTGATAAATTTGTTACAAAAATCACCGATCCGACCGGGTCTCCAGCAGCCGTGGGCCCCGCGTCGAGGCAAGAGATGATGATGAGGCAGGGGAAGGTATCCAGTATTTTGCTAATTGGAGAGTTAAAATTGCGCATATAGACACCCGATCCGACCCGAAAAACACAAAAATTTCGCCCCCCCTGGCCATTTCGCACAAGGCCTCGCAAATCTCCCAGGCGGCTCTGCCTGTAAACTACAGGATAAATAAGAAAACAGGCTGGAAAATGAGATCAGAACGCCGGTTATAACGCACCACATCCTGGTTCCTCAACACGAGGCTTTCTGAATGTGTGTGTGTGTGTGTGTGTGTGTGTGTGTGTGTGTGTGTGTGTGTGTGTGAGTATATGTGTGTGTCTGTGTATATGTGTGTGTTGTCAGTGTAATAAGGAAGCTCATAGTCCAGGTCTTTGTGTGTGTGTGAGTGTGTGTATATGTGTGTGTATATATGTGTGTATATGTGAGTGTGTGTGTGTATAGATGTGTATATGTGTGTGCGTCGGTGTAATAAGGAAGCTCATAGTCCAGTTCTCTGTAAAGATTTCTTGTCGATTGCTGCGTCCACACTCCTAATGGGCCAATCCAGCGGAACAATGGCAGGAAACAGAAAGTGGTTGAGTAAACGGGTTTGTGAGTGCTGACGTTTCACAGTATTCTAGAGCAGGAATAACACACGTCTCAGGGCTGCTCTTCCCTCCTCAGTTACTATTATAGAGCAGAAATAACACACGTCTCAGGGCTGCTCTTCCCTTCACAGTTACTATTATAGAGCAGGAATAACACCAGCCC
Organism: Cololabis saira; assembly: GCF_033807715.1. Lineage (NCBI taxonomy): Eukaryota > Metazoa > Chordata > Actinopteri > Beloniformes > Belonidae > Cololabis > Cololabis saira. Next base: position 3,221,584 of record NC_084605.1, on the reverse strand, counting down.
CACGTCTCAGGGCTGCTCTTCCCTTCTCAGTTACTATTATAGAGCAGGAATAAAGGTAAAGATCTAAAATCACATAAATCTTTACAATCACATATGGAAAGATGAGTTGTATTTAAAGTCAAGGCAAGTTTATTTGTACAGCACAATTAAACACAAGCCAATTCAAAGTGCTTTACATCAACATTAAAAGCGGCAAGACACAATTAAACAGTAAATAACATGAAATAAAATGCTAAGTAAAGATGGTAAAATACTAAAAAGCACAAGTTGCTAAAAAGTAAGCAGTAGAGCAGAGGTTTTCAACTGGTTTAGTCCCAGTCCCACCATTATAACCAAGAAGCACCAACTGCTTTTGTTTTATTTTGCACTTAATAATAATAATAATAATAATAATAATAATAATAATAATAATAATAATAATAATAATAATAATAATAATAATAATAATAATAATAATAATGCATTTAATTTATAATGCACATTCCATTTGGTGAATCTCAAAGTGCTACATAAAAAAGGTAAAAAAGAGTCATATATATATTAAAAAAAAAATCTGATCATTGATCATAGCTGGCTAATTTTGCTTTTAAATAAGAGTTTGGGCCTATATAGGCTATTTATTTGCATCAGTGTCTATTTTTATTTGCACCTTTTGCTATAAAAAAACAAATGAAAAATAAACAATAAGCCAAGAGGGTTTATAATAAATTAGATTAGATTAGATAATCCTTTATTTCTCCCTCAATGGGGAAACTCACTTTGTTTAGCAGCAGTAACTTAACACACACATGCAGGGGAGGGGTAAAAAGGTAAAAAAGTAAAATATAGACAGTATGTACATTGCAATGGATATAAAATAAAAGTAGTGCGAAAAAAAATATTAATAATAATATTACAAAGTTCACCCTCTCATTTGATATAATTTGGATGGGTAAATTATTCATAAAAATGACAACATCTGTCGTATTAGACGCTATATAAATAAAATTGAATTGAATTGAATTGAATAGTAAAAGGAAAATGAATTGAGTCTAAAGAATAAATATATATTTTTAAATTATTATTGTTTTCCATTTACAATTTCACGGACCACCTGCAATACCGCCGCGGACCACCAGAGGGCCGCGGACCACCGGTTGACAATCCCTGCAGTAGAGTCCAGCATATTCTAGCAATTAAATTAATTAAAATTAAATAAATTGAGCCGTTATTAATAGCAATTAGATCTAATAAATTCAGGGGATTGCAATCGGTAATAGAGACCAGAGAATAGCTCTCTTTGCAGATGATGTAATTTTATTCCTAAAACAACTAAACACTTCCGCACCAGCATCGTTAGATCTAATCAGCCGGTTTGGCAGCATATCACACATCTTATATTCTCTATGTTAAAACCAGATCCAGCATGATCAAACATTACACCATAATTATATATATTTTGAGGAATGATTTCTGATCATCCAGGTTTGACCATTAAACACTTTTTAGTACCATTTTCAAGCTAAATTTAAGACCAAAAAGACACTTTGAACCCAAATTTCCATTTACCCATATTTAATTGTCTCGTCTGGAGACTACAGAGACTGATAAATCCAGCGCTGAGGTTCAGGTTGCCAGATCTGACAAGTTCCAGTCCAGATCATACATTATCTACATTAAAACCGTAAATTATTACATTTCACGTCATAAGCAAGTGAATCTTCACAACACCATTAAATAGCCAAAAAAGGTTCAGACTCCAAACAAAGACTACAATTAATTGAAGCAAATATGATATCAGTGAGTTTATTGTGTACGTTTCTACTTTTCTCTGCCGAAATGGAAACTTTTTTGTTAATAATTTCTCCTAAATATTTAGTAAAAACCAGGAAAAGCAGCCCAGATTTTATCAACCCAACCTGGCAACACTGACTGAGGCAACTGACTGTTTTCCAACTGGAAAACAGATTTATTTGTATTTATTTTATAAATATGATATTAATATTATAATTTTATTATTATTTTCTTTCTTTATTTATTTTTTCTTGATAATTTATTTTATTTATTTATTTTCTATTTTTTCTTTTTTCTTTTTTCTTTTTATCTATTTTTTGATTTCTTTTATTTTTTTATTTTTGATTATTTATTTTTTTCTCAAAATGATTAAATACGCTTTTCCCTTTCAAAGTGGAAGAAAACCTTATAACAATGACCGTAAAAATTCCCACTAAAATTAATATTTAAAAATGAAGACCCTTGAATTGAGATTAAGATTAGACAAGAGTAGCTAAAATTAAGACAAATGAAGACATTTAAAGGCCTTATTTTAGTGATTTAAGATTTAAGACCAGGCACCGCAGTGCAGGAGCGCCCCCTGGTGGCTTTTATGGTCACTTCCCTTGAATGAAAGGGAACAGAATGAAGACTAAGCTTATTTTATCTGTCCCTTTTTCCTAAGAAATCACATTTCAATTAAAGTAACAATAATAAAAACACAAAAAATTACAAATTACGCAATTAAAAAAAAAACCCTTCCAATAAATGTAATTATAAAAGAACAAAACCAAAAGTACAACAAAGTTATAAAATAACAGAAAATAGCTGTCGTCAAACACAGATAGTCGTATTATTTTTTGATTCAAAGAAAGAAAATATGACAATGGTGCTAAAAAGAGAGAGAAAAAAAAAGAAAACCCACCTAACTTAACAATTATCATGATATTTCTTTTAAATGTAATGTTTGATTTGCATTCTTTGGCTTCTGTATCCAGATTGTTCCATAAACTGATACTTTTTACAGAAACACAACATTCCATTAATTTGGTCCTGAATTTTGTTTTTTTAAAGATTTCTGTTCCTTTTGAGTTATACTTATTTTTATCTTTTTTCAAAATCTTTCCACTTGTGAGTAATATTTCTTTCTGCAAAAATGATTACAAAACCTGATCCCACCACGATGCGAAACCACAGAACGCCACAGAAAGTTGTTCCTTCCAGCTGCCATCAAGCTCTAATTCAATTCAATTCAATTCAATTTTATTTATATAGCGTCTAATACAACAGATGTCTCTAATGTGCAATAACTGTCCTATGTGCAAAACTCCAGCACTTTATTACTCAGCACTTTATTTTCTTACTCAGCACTTTAGCACCCCAGCATTTTAATTTTAAAATTAGAATGAAAAACATTACATTGAAATATTAAAATAAATAATAATAATAATAATAACAATAATAATAATAATTATTATTATTATTATTATTATTATTATTATTATTATTATTATAGGAAAAAAAGAGGAGAAAAAGAGGGAAAAAAGAGGGAAAAGGAGAAAAAGAGGAAAAAAAGAGCAAAAAAAAGAAAAAAAGAGGGAAAAAAGATGAAAAAAGAGAAAAGAAAGAACAGAGGAAAAAAATGAAAAAAGAGGAACAAAGAGGAAAAAAGACGAACAAAGAGGAAAAAAAGAGAAAAAGGGAAAAAAAAGCGGGAAAAAAAGGAGGAAAAAAGAGGAAAAAAATAGAAAAAAGAGGGAAAAAGATGAGAAAAAGAGAAAAGAAAGAAAAGAGGAAAAAAATGAAAAAAGATTAACAAAATTGGAAAAAAGAGATGAAAAAAGAGGAACAAAAAAGAGAAAAAAAGCAAAGCTGAAAAAAGGAGGAAAAAATAGGGAAAAAAATAAAAAAGAGGAAAAAAAGAGGAAAAAAGTGCGTGTGTGAATGAATAAATAAGACGTAAAACATACATTTCTTTGTAGAAAGGCGTTTTATGAAAATAAGTCCATTTACTTGTATTAGTTTACAGTGTTGAACATCCAATATGGCGGCGACAGTGACGTATCAGCAGCAGCTCCATGGAAGGAGGAGGAGACGTGGATATGTCCACATCTGCCCCCAGATGTTGGTTCAGGTCAGAGGTCAGAGGTCAGAGGTCATCTGGGATTCACATTCAGACTTTATTAATCCCTTTGGGAGGTTTTTCCTCGAGGAAACTGACATCTCCATCTCACTCAGCACTAACATGTACAAATAAAACGATGATCTCAGTGACAGGAGTTAATCTGTGGAACAGCTTAAATACAGAAATGAAAATGTGGAGGACATCATTACAATTCAAAAGCACCTATAAGTACAAAATGATTAATAAATATAAAACAAAGGGATAATACACACAGGCATGTACCTATGGACATGTGTATGTATGTGTGTAGGTGTGTGTGTATGTACTATTGTACTATTGCTTATACTGTATGGAATTATATTTATTAATGACATTGCACTCGTTTATAAAAGCTAACATTTTTTTTTGGTCCTTGGTTTTTAGCTAAAATTGTATAAAATTGTATATATATATATATATATATATATATATATATATATATATATATATACACCAAAAATTATATATATTTTTTTTATAACACGGACGAATTACACCTGCACTTTGGGTTTGTGGGAATTGAAAGGACCAATAAACTAAACTAAACTAAACTAAAAAACAAAAAAAACCCAGAAACCAAACACCCATATAAAGATACAAAGATTAAAAAAATAGAGATAAAAGTAAAAGGTAAAAACAAAAATTTAAAATAGAAAGTGCGGTGCCATAAAAAGAATAATAAGGATAGAAAAAGTGTTGTGTAATATTGCACAAAGTTATTGCTGTTAATGTCTGGTGTAGTGATGCTGCTGCTCCACCAGGGGGCAGTGCAGGACAGCTGAGAACATGCAGGAGAGACACATACGGGGGTCTCTCCTGATCCGGATCCTCCTGGTGGTTTCTGGGCAGAGGTGTCAAGTAACAAAGTACAAATACTTCGTTACCTTACTTAAGTAGAAATTTTGGTTATCTATACTTCACTGGAGTAATTATTTTTCAGACGACTTTTTACTTTTACTCCTTACATTTTCACGCAATTATCTGTACTTTTTACTCCTTACATTTTAAAAACAGCCTCGTTACTCTATTTTATTTCGGCCTTTAATAAAAACTATCCAGTTAAATTGCTCCATCCGGATAGAGTGAATTTGGTTTCCCCCAGTTTGTGTTTTCTGTTTTGCCCCGCCTGTCTTCCATCTGCCCTGATTGTTCACACCTGTGTCTCGTTACCCCCTTGTGTATCTGGTCTTGTCTTTCCCTTGCTCCTTGTGGTTCCTCCATGTGTCCTGCCAAGTTTTTGCTCAAGTTTTTTGATCCCTGTTTTTTGATCCTGCTAAGCAGCGCTTTGTTTTTTGTTTTTTGTAAAATAAACCCTTTTTTGTTGAACTCCTGCCTCTCGCTCTCCTGCATCTGGGTCCTCACCACACCAGCCCTGACAGGTTCTTGGTGAACCGAAGGGGAAGCACCACTAGATGGCGTCTGAAGCCAGTTCTTGCTGCTGCTGGTAGGATGTGTGTTAATGATAATATAATTATTATGATGGTAATAATAATAGTAATATTAATTATACTACTAATAATAATAAGATTAGAGTGTTCTTTATTTCTCCCTCAATGGGGAAATTCATTAATGATAATAAACAGAATAATTTTAATAAAACAAAGTAAAATTGGAAAAAACAAAAACAAATTACGCAATTAAAAAAACACTTTTCAATAAACGTAATAAAAAAAAACACTTTCTAATAAACGTAATTTAAAAAAAAATACAACAGTTATAAAATAACACAAAATAGCTGTCGTCAAACACAGATAGTCATATTCTTTTTTGATTCAAAGGAAAAGAATATGACAATGGTGCTAAAAAGAGAGAAAGAGAAATGAAAGAAAACCCACCTAACTTAATAATTATCATGATATTTCTTTTAAATGTAATGTTTGATTTGCATTCTTTGGCTTCAGTATCCAGATTGTTCCTGTTATGATTGATTATATACAGAATAGTTTAAAATCAAACTGAATATGTAAACTGCATATGTTGATTAACTAAATGTGCCTATATACTTTAAAACGACCACAAGGAGCATCGCCACAGAGACCCCCCCAACCCGGACAGACCAGGACAGACCCCACACAGAAGGTGGAGTCCCACCCCCAGCCACAGAGACCCCCCAACCCGGACAGACCGGGACAGACCCCACACAGAAGGTGGAGTCCCCCCCCCAGCTACCCAGGCCTGAGGGACCCCCATGACGACACCCCCATGGGCAGAGCAGGCACACCTCCCAGTGTGGACGACCCCCCTGAGGAAACACTGGAGCTAAAAACTAAAGGATTAAAAAAAAGTAAAAAATGCCTAAAAAGTGTAAAATGTTAGAGAAATCTATACAAAACTTAAGATGAATAATAAATAACATAAAATACAAAGTCACTAAAATGGATTAAAGGTTTAAAGATAATAAAAAAGCTAAAAAAGTAAATACAATAAATAGCTGAAAAGACTAGGTAAATGAGATCAGATAAAAGCCAAGCTAAAAAGGTGTGTCTTGAGCCTCCTTTTAAAAATATCAACGTTCTCTGCGGCCCTGAGGTTCTCTGGCAGGCTGTTCCATAAAGAGGGGCCATAATGGCTGAATGCAGCCTCACCGTGGGTTTTGGTCGCGGTTCGGGGAATGGTTAAAAGGCCGGTGCCAGAGGACCTCAGGGTCTGTGAGGGTTGATACGGTAAAAGCAGATCAGATAAATAAGATGGCCCAAGACCGTTAAGACATTTAAAAACCAGTAAAAGAACCTTAAAATCAATCCTGAAGCGGACGGGGAGCCAATGCAGCGATTTTAAAACAGGTGTAATGTGCTCCCGCCCTCTGGTCCTCGTCAGCACGCGAGCGGCTGAATTCTGTAATAGTTCTTAATACTCTTTTTAGGAAGACCAGAGAGCAGGGCATTACAATAATCTAAACGACATGAGATAAAAGCATGCATCAGCACCTCCGTGCTGGCCTGAGAGAGAAACGGGCGGACTCTGGCTATGTTCTTAAGATGGTAAAAACCTATCTTAGTAATATTCTTTATGTCTGGAATAAAAGTGAGCTCAGAGTCAAAGGTTCTGGGAAAACTGTGTGTTTAATGGCTTTTACAACGTACTGATTTGAATTGTTGTGTCTTCCTGCCATCAACAATTAGGGGCCGGAGTGTAACAGCCATTTTCCTATGTGGGTTTTTTATTTATTTTTGTTGTAAATGTTTTTGTTTGTACTGTGGGTGGCGCTGTGGTAACTTCCTGTGGAAGTGCATTTATTAAGGGAACGGGAAATGTGTGGACATTAATTTGTGGGAGCCAAGCCTGGTGCACGTCAATAAATTGCAACGACATGCACCTTCAAGTAAGTGACATTGGAAAGCCACTTACAGACCTGTTGTTGTGTTTCAATCAGCTGTGTGATTGCAGCAGATTACAAATATCTCGTCTTGTAAAACGGGTTGTGATGACCCTAAAAACTCTGACCTAAAACCTGTTTTTGGGATTATACAGAAAAAACATTTAATTACATGATTAAATTGTTGTATGTTATGTTATATGGGGGGGGGGGGGCGACCGGGACGGCAGGCCAGAACGCAGCTCCCGAGGCTCCGGCCTGCAAACATGCATACAGGTGATGATTATACAGAGAACATTTAATTACATGATTAAATTGTTGTATGTTATGTTTGAATCAGTGAAGTTTTTCTAAACTTTTAGATTTATGCAAAACATACAGAGTGGCAATTATTTTGTTAATTTTTTTCTTTTTAAAAAGGAAAACAACAATACAAAGATACAAAAAAGTACATTCAAGTCCCTTGATTGTATTTCTTAATAACAAGTCAAACGGCACCCCCTGCTGATAAGAACATGTAAATCTATCTGTTGACGTCAGTAAAGTAAATACCGGTATGTGAAACTGAAAGTTCATTCTTGTGACTGAACGGAGCTGAGACGCCATTTCAGGGTGGAGGTTATGAACTAAAAACCTGAAATAAAAGGACTTAAATCTGTGATTCAGAGGGACATTTAACTGGTGAGTGTACCGATTGAAGAATACTTCAAAGATTTGAAGAAATGGATGAAAAAACTCTTAAAGATTTGCTGAGCTGCCACGTTTGTTTAGAGACGTTGAAAGATCCGGTGTCTCTGAGCTGCAGCCACAACTTCTGTTCAAGCTGCCTGAAAGAGTTCTGGGAACAAGCTAAAAATAGAAACTGTCCCATCTGTAAAAGAAAATCTTCTAAAGACATTTTAGTGAACTTTTCACTGAAGGGACTTGCCGACTCCTTTGCTGGAAGACAGACAGGTGGATCGACTGAGACTGAAAAAGAAGAAAAGAGGCTGGAGGAAGTTTGTAAGAAACACCCAGGAATACCTCCACTGTTCTGTAGAGACGAACAGAGAACTGTGTGTTCTGTCTGTGAGTTTTCTCTGCACCAGAATCACAAAGTGGTTCCTGTAGAAGAAGCAGTCGGTGAGCTGAAGGAGCTGCTGAAATCTGACTTAAAGTCTCTGCAGGACAAGAGGAACAAATACAAACAAGTGGAGGAAACATATAAAGATGTAGTTCAACATTCCAAAAAGCAGCTTCTGTCCACAGAGAAGCAGATCAGAGCAGAGTTCAACAAACTGCAGCAGTTCCTGAAGGAGGAAGAGGAGTCCAGACTGGCAGATCTGAGGGAGGAAGAGGAGCAGAAGGGGAGGAGAATCAGCGGGGAGAGGAAGAGGATCCAGGAGCAGATCTCCTCTCTGTCAGACAGCATCTCTGCTGTTGAAGAAGAGCTGCAGAAAGACAACATGTCGTTCCTCAGCAGGTACAAACCCACTCGGGACAGAGCCAGAGAGCAGAGCTCAGTGTCAGATCCACGGCTGCTCTCAGGAACTCTGGTAGACGAGGCCAAACACCTGGGAAACCTGGCCTTCAGAGTCTGGGAGAAGATGGGGGACCAGGTCCACTTCAGCCCGGTGGTTCTGGACCCAAACACTGCAAACCCCAATCTCTATTTGTCTGCTGATCTGACCAGTGTGAGGAATGAAGATACATGGCAGCAGCTTCCTGATAATCCAGAGAGAAACATCTACTATGCCAATGTTTTTGGTTCCGAGGGTTTGACCTCAGGGAAACACAGCTGGGAGGTGGAGGTGGGAGATCATCCTCTCTGGGCTGTTGGTTTGGTTAAAGACTCTGTTGACAGGAAGAACAAAAGATATTCTTCACCTAAATATGGAATCTGGTGTTTATGTCATTATGATGGAATATACAACAATGATGGTAAGACCGTCACGGTGGAGACGAATCTCCGGAGGATCAGAGTCCAGCTGGACTATGACGGGGGGACGGTTTCCTTCTACAACGCTGAAGACATGACACACATCTACACTCACAGAGACACTTTCACTGAGAAACTCTTCCCTTATTTCACTGTTGGAAAGTCTGGTGATGCAAAAACTTCTGAGATCAGAATCTGTCAGACAAAGAATAGATTAACCTGAGATAAAGAAAATATATGTACCGTATTTTTCTGCACTATAAGGCGCAACTAAAAGCCTTTAATTTTCTCAAAAACCAGCAGTGCGCCTTATAATGCAGTGCGCCTTTATATATGATCATTATGGTAATTTCTGTTACTGTAGTCAGGGGGGTTGTGGGTAATGTAGTCAGGGGGATTGTGGGTAATGTAGTCAGGGGGATTGTGGGTAATGTAGTTGGTGTCGCCGAAGTAACGGCGCTAAAAACATCAGGAATCGTCACAGACGTTCAAGACAACAGCAGCGACGCTGACTCGCATAATGGCGACTTTGACGAGCAAAGCTGGTTTTTATTTTGTTAATAAAGTTTGACATACGGTACTTTTCTTCTTGTTTTTTTTTTTTGCATTTGCTGTAGGATTTTGTAGCATTTCCTGTAGCAGCTCCATCAGGTAGATACGTAACTCAATCCCAGCCACTATAGTACGGTATTTTACCATATATTTAGTGCACCTTATAATGCAGTTCGCCTTATAGTGCGGAAAATACGGTATGTGTCTTTAATGTTTTGATGGAATAACTTTTCCAAGAGCAGGATTATTTTAAGTATAAAGTTCACATGTGCAAACAAACGAATCTCAAAAGGTTGAAAATACGACACATTTAAATATTATTGTAAAACATTCAGCGTATTTGTTCAGCGTTGAATAAGATACCAAAATATAAAGGTTTATAAAGTTGTGATTCATTTCATCCAAGTTTGTATTCATGTTATAAATGTGCTGGAATCACTGGGACGAGATTTGATGTTTTACTTTCAAACTTTACTGTTTAAATAAATGTTGTAACCAGTTAGAAATATGACATAAAAATACACCATGTTCCTAAATCTGAGAGCTATTTTTAATCAACCTGATGATTTTATAACATTCGAAGAGTAAAAGTCAAATAAAATCGGTATTAAAGAACATATTTCTGTGTAAATGTAAGTGTTCAAAAGTCAGAGTTTATAAGTCGCTCCTCAAGTTTCAGTCCAAAGATCAGAGTTTTTAAACTAACTGCTACTAAAAGATACTAAAACATGAAAAACTGTTTAAAGGTCTAAAAACACAGCTGGTTCTCATGTGAGCAAATGTTTCATAATTGTTGCTTCATATCTTTTTTTTTTTGCCATTGTAGGACTCAGCCTTCATCTTTTTTTTTTTTTTTTTTAATTCTTTTTATTTAGAACAGCAGTATTCCATCTTACACGTTTTTACATTCAATCTTTAACTTAAATGATTTTGTCCTTACTGTCCTCCAGGCATTTTTTTATGAACAGTAATCAGAAACAATAACAGAAAAATAAAAAAATAATTAAAAAAAAAACAAAAAAAAAAAAACAGGGAGCGCACCCATGTTTACAATCATTACATCACATAAAAAAATAGTTCACATGAAATTTGATGTGATTGGTTTCACATACTCAGTCCATTTGGACGCTTCATATCTTTTTAAACCGTTAAATGTATCATGTATGTTTATTTTATCATTCTTAACTGTGGTTCATAAAACCTTCATATGTGAAACATTGATTTTGTTTAAGTTTCTTTCAATCAAACATCTGTATTAACCTGGTAAACAAACATGATCATGATTTATTTTAATTATTTGATATCCTGATATAATAAACTGCATGTAATTTCTTTTTGGGGAAAATAAAATATGAATGAAGTGAAGTGACTTTGGTTTAATGAGTCTGTAAAAACAGGGAGACACAGGTTTCTATTTAAATCAGCGGTTTTCAAAAAAATATTTCCAATTCCCCAAGGGGGGCCTGACTGAAACAGTTTGAAACCACTGGCTTGAAGCTCCTGAGAGGTTCCTGGTTCTGGGTGAACCGAGGGGGAATCACCACTAGAGGGAGTTTGAAGCCAGTTCCTGCTGCTGCTGCTGCTGGGAGGATGGTAATGGTAATGATAATGTTAATGTTAATGTTAATGATAATGATAATGTTAATGTTAATGATAATATAATAATTACGATGATAATAATAATAATAGTAATACTAATTATACTACTAATAATAAGATTAGATTGTTCTTTATTTCTCCCTCAATGGGGAACTTCATTAATGATAATAAACAGAATAATTTTAATTTTTAATAAAATAAAACAAAGTAAAGTAAAATTGGAAAAAAACAACAAATTACAAATTATGCAATAAAAAAACACTTTCCAATAAACGTAATTAAAAAAAAAAAAAAAAACTACAACAAAGTTATAAAATAACACAAAATAGCTGTCGTCAAACACAGATAGTCGTATTCTTTTTTGATTCAAAGGAAAAAAATATGACAATGGTGCTAAAAAGAGAGAAAGAGAAATAAAAGAAAACCCACCTAATTTAAAAATTATCATATTTCTTTTAGATGTAATGTTTGATTTGCATTCTTTGGCTTCTGTATCCAGATTACATAGCGCAAGGCCCCTTGGGGCGCGAGGCCCCGTGCAGTCGCACGGTTCGCACACCCCTTGCGGCGGCCCTGTCTGGGCGTCACCAGTTATTGTCGACAGTGTGTCCCGCATTATGCTGAAATCGAGGCACCATTGCCCATGGAAAAGCCCTAAAATCCTCAGACCCTGTTACCTGGACTGACGAGGCTGACAAAGCTTTCACTGACCTGAAACTGACGTTACAGACGCCTCTGACACTTGGACTGCCTGACTGGAAGCCAGAGGTGTAACTGCTGATGCAGGGCATTTGTGTGTACAAATATCAGTTATGGTTCTGGGAAAACTGTGTGTTTAACGGCTTTTACAACATACTGATTTGAATTGTTGTGTCTTCCTGCCATCAACAATTAGGGGCCGGAGTGTAACATCCATTTTCCTATGTGGGTTTTCTTTATTTTTGTTGTAAATGTTTTTGTTTGTACTGTGGGTGGCGCTGTGGTAACTTCCTGTGGAAATGCATTTATTAAGGGAACGGGAAATGTGTGGACATTAATTTGTGGGAGCCAAGCCTGGCGCACGTCAATAAATTGCAACGACATGCACCTTCAAGTAAGTGACATTGGAAAGCCACTTACAGATCTGTTGTTGTGTTTCAATCAGCTGTGTGATTGCAGCAGATTACAAATATCTCGTCTTGTAAGACGGGTTGTAGTGAGTTGTGATGACCCTAAAAACTCTTACCTAAAACCTGTTTTTGGGATTATACAGAAAACATGTAATTACATGATTAAATTGTTGTATGTTATGTTTGAATCAGTGAAGTTTTTCTAAACTTTTGGATTTATGTAAAACATACAGAGTGGCAATTATTTTGTTAATTTTTTTCTTTTTAAAAAGGAAAACAACAATACAAAGATACAAAAAAGTACATTCAAGTCACTTGATTGTATTTCTTAATAACAAGTCAAACTGCGCCCCCTGCTGATAAGAACATGTAAATCTACCTGTTGACGTCAGTAAATTTAGTAGGTGAAACGGAAAGGTCATTCTTGTGACTGAACGGAGCTGAGACGCCATTTCAGGTGGAGGTTATTAACTAAAAACCTGAAATAAAAGGACTTAAATCTGTGATTCAGAGGGACATTTAACTGGTGAGTTTACTGATTGAAGAATACTTCAAAGATTTGAAGAAATGGATGAAAAAACTCTTAAAGATTATCTGAGCTGCCACGTTTGTTTAGAGACGTTGAAAGATCCGGTGTCTCTGAGCTGCAGCCACAACTTCTGTTCAAGCTGCCTGAAAGAGTTCTGGGAACAAAATAAAAACAGAAACTGTCCCATCTGTAAAAGAAAAGCTTCTAAAGATCTTATTGTGAACTTTTCACTGAAGGGACTTGCCGACTCTTTTGCTGGAACACAGACAGGTGGATCGTCTGAGACTGGAAAAGAAGAAAAGAGGGAGGAGGAAGTTTGTAAGAAACACCCAGGAATACCTTTCCTGTTCTGTAGAGACGAACAGAGAGCTGTGTGTTCTGTCTGTGAGTTTTCTCTGCACCAAAACCACAAAGTGGTTCCTGTAGAAGAAGCAGTCGGTGAGCTGAAGGAGCTGCTGAAATCTGACTTAAAGTCTCTGCAGGACAAGAGGAACAAATACAAACAAGTGGAGGAAACATATAAAGATGTGGTTCAACACTCGGAGAAGCAGCTGCTGTCCACAGAGAAGCAGATCAGAGCAGAGTTCAACAAACTCCAGCAGTTCCTGAAGGAGGAAGAGGAGTCCAGACTGGCAGCTCTGAGGGAGGAAGAGGAGCAGAAGGGGAGGAGAATCAGCGGGGAGAGGAAGAGGATCCAGGAGCAGATCTCCTCTCTGTCAGACAGCAACTCTGCTGTTGAAGAAGAGCTGCAGAAAGACAACATGTCGTTCCTCAGCAGGTACAAACCCACTCGGGACAGAGCCAGAGAGCAGAGCTCAGTGTCAGATCCACGGCTGCTCTCAGGAACTCTGGTAGACGAGGCCAAACACCTGGGAAACCTGGCCTTTAGAGTCTGGGAGAAGATGGGGGACCAGGTCCACTTCAGCCCGGTGGTTCTGGACCCAAACACTGCAGCCCCCGATCTCTATCTGTCTGCTGATCTGACCAGTGTGAGACAAGGAGATACAGACCAGCAGCTTCCTGATAATCCAGAGAGAAACGACAAGTATGCCAGTGTTTTTGGTTCTGAGGGTTTGACCTCAGGGAAACACAGCTGGGAGGTGGAGGTGGGAGATCATCCTTACTGGAATGTTGGTTTGGTTAAAGACTCCGTTGACAGGAAGAACGAGACATATCCTTCACCTAAATATGGAACCTGGTGTTTATGGCATGGTGATGGAAAATACACCAATGGTTGTAAGACCGTCACGGTGGAGACGAGTCTCCGGAGGATCAGAGTCCAGCTGGACTATGACGGGGGGAAGGTTTCCTTCTACAACGCTGAAGACATGACACACATCTACACTCACAGTGACACTTTCACTGAGAAACTCTTCCCTTATTTCAATGTTGGAATGTCTGGTGATGCAAAAATGTCTGAGATCAGAATCTGTCAGACAAAGAATAGATTAACCTGAGATAAAGAAAATATATGTATGTGTCTTTAATGTTTTGATGGAATAACTTTTCCAATAGCAGGATTATTTTAAGTAAAAAGTTCACATGTGCAAACAAACGAATCTCAAAACGTTGAAAATACGACACATTTAAATATTATTGTAAAACATTCAGCGTATTTGTTCAGCGTTGATTAAGATACCAAAATATAAAAGTTTATAAAGTTGTGATTCATTTTATCCAAGTTTGTATTCATGTTATAAATGTAAAGCCCAAAATATAAAGCCCAAAACGGCTTAGCTCCGCAGTATTTACAAGACCTGATAGTGCCTTATGTTCCTGGCAGAGCTCTCCGTTCTCAGAGTGCAGGTTTACTCGTAGTTCCTAGAGTATCCAAATGTAGATTTGGAGGGCGGGCGTTCTGCTATCAGGCACCATTACTATGGAACCAGCTTCCAATCTGGGTTAAGGAGGCTGACACCACCTCCACCTTTAAAACTAAACTTAAAACCTTTCTGTTTAGTAAAGCCTATAGTTAGTGTTTAGTAAACCTCTAGCTGGTGTTGGTAAATCTCTAGGTAGTGTAAACTCTAGTGTGTTAGAGTCAGTAGTCATAGTTGCAGCTATAGAACAAGACTATAATAGTTAGTCTCAAATATAGCTTGGTGGTAGATATGCTGCTATAGGCCTGTGCTGCAGGGGGGACCGACATGATCCACTGGGCGGTGCCTCTCACCCTTCTTCTCCTTTCCCTTTCCCTTCCTCTCTTCTCCATTACCATTTTCATAAATGTCTCATAGCTATCGTTTTGTCCATCGCTCCTGTAGTTTCTTGTGCTGGCCCCCCCTTTTCTCTTTTGTGCATGTTTGCAGGCCGGAGCCTCGGGAGCTGCGATCTGGCCTGCGGTCCCGGTGCCCCCCCCCATCCCCGGTCATCCCATTGCTGCTTCCACCTGCCTACGTGGATGTCTGTTGTGTGCTGCTGACGTATATTTATAATTATATCTATGTTTATGTTCATGTTCTGGATCTCTGGAAAGCGTCTAGAGACAACATCTGTTGTATTAGACGCTATATAAATAAAATTGAATTGAATTGAATTGAATTGAAAATGTGCTGGAATCCCTGGGACGAGATTTTATGTTTTACTTTCAAACTTTACTGTTTAAATAAATGTTGTAACCAGTTAGAAATATGACATAAAAATCCACCATGTTCCTAAATCTGAGAGCTATTTTTAATCAACCTGATGATTTTATAACATTCGAAGAGTAAAAGTCGAATAAAATCGGTATTAAAGAACATATTTCTGTGTAAATGTAAGTGTTCAAAAGTCAGAGTTTATAAGTCGCTCCTCAAGTTTCAGTCCAAAGATCAGAGTTTTTAAACAAACTGCAACTAAAAGATACTAAAACATGAAAAACTGTTTAAACGTCTAAAAACACAGCTGGTTCTCATGTGAGCAAATGTTTCATAATTGTTGCTTCATATCTTTTTAAACCGTTAAATGTATCATGTATGTTTATTTTATCATTCTTAACTGTGGTTCATAAAACGTTCATATGTGAAACATTGATTTTGTTTAAGTTTCTTTCAATCAAACATCTGTATTAACCTGGTGAACAAACATGATCATGATTTATTTTAATTATTTGATATCCTGATATAATAAACTGCATGTAATTTCTTTTTGGGGAAAATAAAATATGAATGAAGTGAAGTGACTTTGGTTTAATGAGTCTGTAAAAACAGGGAGACACAGGTTTCTATTTAAATCAGCGGTTTTCAAAAAAATATTTCCAATTCCCCAAGGGGGGCCTGACTGAAACAGTTTGAAACCACTGGCTTGAAGCTCCTGAGAGGTTCCTGGTTCTGGGTGAACCGAGGGGGAATCACCACTAGAGGGAGTTTGAAGCCAGTTCCTGCTGGTGCTGCTGGTGCTGCTGGGAGGATGGTAATGTTAATGTTAATGTTAATGTTAATGATAATGTTAATGATAATGATAATGATAATGTTAATATTAATGTTAATGATAATATAATTATGATGATAATAATAATAGTAATACTAATTATACTACCACTAATAATAAGATTAGATTGTTCTTTATTTCTCCCTTAATGGGGAACTTCATTAATGATAATAAACAGAATAATTTAATTTTTTAATAAAATAAAACAAAGTAAAGTAAAATTGGAAAAAAACAACAAATTACAAATTATGCAATAAAAAAAAAACACTTTCCAATAAACGTAATTAAAAAAAAAAAAACTACAACAAAGTTATAAAATAACACAAAATAACTGTCGTCAAACACAGATAATCGTATTCTTTTTTCATTCAAAGGAAAAAAAATATGACAATGGTGCTAAAAAGAGAGAGGGGAAAAAAAAAAGAAAACCCACCTAACTTAACAATTATCATGATATTTCTTCATCAAACTGGCTTTTATTATTCTTTTAAATGTAATGTTGGATTTGCATTCTTTGGCTTCTGTATCCAGATTGTTCCATAAACTGAAACCTTTTACAGAAACACAACGTTCCATTAATTTGGTCCTGAATTTAGTTTTTTTTAAAGATCTCTGTTCCTTTTAAATTATACTTATTTTCTCTTTTTTCAAAATTTTTCCACTTGTGAGTAATATTTCTTTCTGCAAAAATGGTTAATCTCAGAAAGGATAACCGTAAAGACCGGTTCCAAGGTAGCACCGACTCTTTGCTGGTCTGCTGAATGTTCATCATGCTTTCTGGATTGATCTGCAGTAATGTTTGCTTTTCTTAAACCCTTGCTGATGTCTTTCCCTCCTAGGCTGAGTGCTTCAGGACAACAAACTGGAAAAACATTTGCTTTTATAGGTACAAACTTGTTAAGTCCCGTGGAAGTGGTTGGTTGGGAACGTTGTTAATGTTGCCTACTTTATTTTCCTATTTTTGTCTTTATCTTTGGTTAAAAGAAGCGTGAACTTGCATTTCCACGACTGCAACTGCTTCCTAAACTTCACACAATCGTGTTTATTCAGTTAAAGTCAGTCCTTGATTTTCCCCGGACCGCCCGGACCCAGAGGAAGTTGTGAGGCGACCTTCTCTCCGGTTACTCCGGTTACTCCGGTTACTCCGGTGATTTTTAACGTCTGCACTTATGTTTCCGTGGCTCAATCATTTTTCTTTATTTTGTCTGTCGCGAAGTCACGTATTATCACCAGAGACGAATGCGTTAAAGCTATTCTGGCTCTTTTGACCCATTTTGGCTGAACAGCGGCATAAAGCCAGCCTGTCCAAACTGCACAGAGGTTACGTTTCTGGGTCATGTCATTTCGGTGGAGGGCAAATCCTCTCACCAGGCAGAATTGAGGCCATTCAAAGAATGCCAAAACCGATCATTAAGAAACAAGTGATGTCATTTCTGGGCGCAGAGCCGCCTGGGAGATTTGCGAGGCCCTGTGCAAAATGGCTGGGGGGGGCCCTCGCGCGCTCGCTACGCTCACGCGCGCGAAATTTTTGGGGTTTTTCGGGTCAGATCAGGTGTTTATATGCGCAATTTTAACTCTCCAATTATCAAAATACTGGATACCTTCCCCTGCCTCATCATCATCTCTTGCCTCAGGGCGGGGCCCCACGGCTGCTGGAGACCCGGTCGGATCTGTGATTTTTGTAACAAATTTATCAAACGTGCCTTTCAGAGAGGCATTAAACTCTTCCATTTTCTTTAGTTTTTTTCTTTTTTCATCCCCTGATGGAAATTTCCTGATTCTGTCTCGTTCTCTCAACATTGTGTGACAGTTTGTTCCAACTCCACCGTCTGGACAGGCCCGGGTCTACGAGGGTGCAAAAGCATGCATTGCACCCTCAGTTTATGTGTTTGCATGCTCAGTTGAAAAGAGAAAAAAAAAAAAAAACTGACAAGAGCGCGCGTTAAGGCTGATTTATGGTTCCGCGTTAAATCAACGCAGAGCCTACGGCGTAAGGTATGCAATGACACGCACCGTACGCAGCGCGTCGCCGCGTACCTTACGGTGTATACTCTGCGTCGATTTAACGCAGAACCATAATTCAGGCTTTAGTTTACGTCACTCATCTCCGTCCAGCCAGCGCGAAGTTACCTGCACCAGCAACACGCTGCTGCACCGTTAATAAAGCAGTAACAATGGATATTCGTAAGTGGTTTAAGCAAAACCAAGCCATTGAATTAGAAGACGGTGGTCATGAATCAGAGACTCGATCTCAAATTGACAACCAGCCGGACGAGTCGTCCGGCTGCTCACTCCTGCCCGAGCCGCTGCCGCCGCAGCCCCCCCTCCCTTTACCCCATGAGCCAGAACAGGCGCCCGGCCCCGGCCCACCCGACGACCTAGGTATGGAGGAGCCACTTCAGGTGCGTTTACAGAAGTATCCATCATCATTTTTTGGAAGAGTAAAGCGTTCCTTTTGCAGCTCATGGTTTAATAACAGAGAGTGGCTAGAATATTCCTGCAAAAATGATTCAGTATTTTGCTACGCGTGTAGAAAGTTTGGATTTGGCCATAGTAAAAGAGATGCCTTCACCACAACTGGCTACAACAACTGGCGCCATGCTCTTGTGTGTGATAAGGGACTGGCAAGGCATGAAGCAAGCAGAGAACACATGACATCAGTGGCGTTGTGGCAGGAGAGGATCAGAAGAGAAGGGACTAAGACTGAGGTGTCCACGCTTGTGAATGAAGACCAGCTTGAGAGAAACCGTACTTATGTGTCATCTATTGTGGACATCATTCAATTCCTGGCTGTAAACCAGCTCCCTTTCCGTGGCTCTGTTGAGGCTTTGGATACAACAGGTGAGACAAGTGGTGGTCTTTTTTTAGCCATGATGGATTACACACTTAAAAAGGACAAGGAGTTTAAGAAGATTTTTGATACCATCCCTGCCAATGCTACATACACATCAAATCATATACAAAATGAAATAATTGAACTAATGAGCAAAATCATAACTGAGGAAATTGTAAATGAAATTGGAGATGTTTGGTACACATTAAAAGTGGACGGCACCAAAGACCCCACGGGATGTGAAAATATCTCAAAAGTGCTTCGCTTTGTGGATAAAAATAACAGTGTGAAAGAGAGACTTATTTCAATGCCAACCAGTAAACACTGTGATGCTAAGTCTCTAACTCAACTTGTTTTGTCACAGTTGGAAGATACTTGATTAAATACAGGGAAGATTCTAAGCCAGTGCTACGATGGGGCAAGTGTCATGTCAGGTGTACATGGAGGAATGTAGAAACTCATACAGGAAAAACTACAGAGGGAGGTGCCTTATGTGCACTGTTTCAATCACCAGCTTCACCTGGTGGTAGTGAATGCCATGTCATCTGATAATGCATTGGAGAACTTCTTTGGTGTATGTAACTCTCTCTACAAGTTCTTAAGGAAACCTACAGTAGCTGCAGTCTACACAGGAGAGAAGTTGAAGCGGCTGCTTGAGCAACGGTGGACTGGCCATCTGGCCACAGTGAAGGTGATCATGAACAGCTGTGACGACATTGTCCACCTTCTACAGGAAATTGAAGGCATCCTGACCATTGGAGCAGATGTACGAATTGAAGCCACAGGGCTTTTGAAGGCCATTACCGAGCCCGGTTTTCTGTTCATTGCCTGTATGACACATCAGATATTGGGTTTGCTGGATCCCCCCAATACTGCACTCCAAGCAAAATCCACTGACCTCTACACTGGTGTCCGTCTTGTCCAAAGTGCACTTGAATGTGTGGAAGAACTTAGAAGTGACAGTCAGTTTGATGCACTTTGGGAGAAATGCACAAAAGAGAGAGAGATGAAGGAATCTTCTGCTGCTATGCCCTCACAATCCAAGCGACGAAGAGAAAAGATGACCAGTTACTTGAAAGACTTTGTGGTGGAAACACCAGTTGGTCACCGTCACAAAGAAGTGGGAGAGAAGACAGAGTGCAAAAGAGTGTATTTCAGTACTCTGGATGTAGTAGTGGGAGAAATGACTGCTAGATTTAATGAAAGAAATAGCCAACTAGTACAGGCGCTGTGTGCCGTACACCCAGAGAGTGAATATTTCATGGATGTCAACAAAGTTAAGCCTCTGTTGGACTTGACAGGGATAGATGCTAAAGAAGCTGAGTTTACTGTGGCAAAGCGCTTTTTGAAAGATGAAATGGCCAAATCTGACAAACACAAAAGCTGGACAACGCAGGACATTTTGAAAACATACAGCATGTCTCTGGCAGCTATGCCAACTGTCATAGAAACACTGAAGCTCAGCTTAACCTTTGGTGCATCAACTGCAACATGTGAAAATTCATTCTCAATGTTGAAGAACGTGTTCAGTGAACACAGAAGGAGTATGTTGCACGAAAGAAAAGCCCATCTGATTCAGATTGCTGTTGAGAAGGACCTCACCCAAAAGTTCACTGGAGAGTGGAGAGAGAAACTGCTGAGAAGATTCAACACATCATCAAGGAGGCTGCAGCTCTACTAAGTAAATGTATGCTGTTCCTCTATGTGGGCCTATATTTTAAATAGAATTCTGTTTTACTGTGTCCTATGTTCTTCAAGCTTAGTTTAACCTTTGTCATTTCTCTCTGTCCAACAAGGTCCTCTGCCCCCTGGTGGTGTCAGTGTGCCACTATCCTGGAAGTGCCTACACAGAAGACTGTCTCCAGTCCCATAAAACCTGCACCTTTTGCTGTGGTATGGTGGTTTCTGCCAGATTGAATGGACCACACAGGTTATATTTATGTTTGTTATTTATTTTTCTTTGTTTCATTTTCTGTTGCTATATTGTCTGATGGGTGAGGTAGCCCAGACAAAATGTACCATGTTCTTTGTTCTGCAGCGTTATTACTGCAATAAAGGTTTGAAATACACTTTAAATATTCTTGTGTTGCTAGTATCATTCCGCTTGAAATTATGGGAAAATGCATAATTTAATGTTGAATAACATGCCAGGCATGTGCACCCCCTCTGATCAGAGATGCAGCCCTAGTCATCATTTTCTAGACCCGGCCCTGCGTCTGGATCAGAGCAGCTTGTGTCTGCGCTTGGTCTGATCAGTTGTATTGAACAACAGACACATATATTTATTGATATGCACAGACTAGTACACATTTAAGTCTGTAATGGAACGTGACTGTTGATAGAAAAAAAAATTGAAAAAAAAACAACAAATAAAACGCCCATAGCGCGAGGCCCCTTGGGGCGCGAGGCCCCGTGCGGTCGCACGGTTCGCACACCCCTTGCGGCGGCCCTGTCTGGGCGTCACCAGTTATTGTCGACAGTGTGTCCCGCATTATGCTGAAATCGAGGCACCATTGCCCATGGAAAAGCCCTAAAATCCTCAGACCCTGTTACCTGGACTGACGAGGCTGACAAAGCTTTCACTGACCTGAAACTGACGTTACAGACGCCTCCGACACTTGGACTGCCTGACTGGAAGCCAGAGGTGCAACTGCTGATGCAGGGCATTTGTGTGTACAAATATCAGTTATGGTTCTGGGAAAACTGTGTGTTTAACGGCTTTTACAACGTACTGATTTGAATTGTTGTGTCTTCCTGCCATCAACAATTAGAGGCCGGAGTGTAACAGCCATTTTCCTATGTGGGTTTTTTTATTTATTTTTGTTGTAAATGTTTTTGTTTGTACTGTGGGTGGCGCTGTGGTAACTTCCTGTGGAAGTGCATTTATTAAGGGAACAGGAAATGTGTGGACATTCATTTGTGGGAGCCAAGCCTGGCGCACGTCAATAAATTGCAACGACATGCACCTTCAAGTAAGTGACATTGGAAAGCCACTTACAGACCTGTTGTTGTGTTTCAATCAGCTGTGTGATTGCAGCAGATTACAAATATCTCGTCTTGTAAGACGGGTTGTAGTGAGTTGTGATGACCCTAAAAACTCTTACCTAAAACTTGTTTTTGGGATTATACAGAAAACATTTAATTATATGATTAAATTGTTGTATGTTATTTTTGAATCAGAGGTTTATGTAAAAGAGTGGCAATTATTTTGTTAATTTTTTTCTTTTTAAAAAGGAAAACAACAATACAAAGATACAAAAAAGTACATTCAAGTCACTTGATTGTATTTCTTAATAACAAGTCAAACGGCGCCCCCTGCTGATAAGAACATGTAAATCTACCTGCTGACGTCAGTAAATTTAATATGTGAAACTGAAAGTTCATTCTTGTGACTGAACGGAGCTGAGACGCCATTTCAGGGTGGAGGTTATGAACTAAAAACCTGAAATAAAAGGACTTAAATCTGTGATTCAGAGGGACATTTAACTGGTGAGTCTACCGATTGAAGGATACTTCAAAGATTTGAAGAAATGGATGAAAAAACTCTTAAAGATTTCCTGAGCTGCCACGTTTGTTTAGAGACTTTCAAAGATCCGGTGTCTCTGAGCTGCAGCCACAACTTCTGTTCAAGCTGCCTGAAAGAGTTCTGGGAACAAAATAAAAACAGAAACTGTCCCATCTGTAAAAGAAAATCTTCTAAAGAGATTCTAGTGAACTTTTCACTGAAGGGACTTGCCGACTCTTTTGCTGGAACACAGACAGGTGGATCGACTGAGACTGAAAAAGAAGAAAAGAGGCTGGAGGAAGTTTGTAAGAAACACCCAGGAACAACTCCACTGTTCTGTAGAGACGAACAGAGAGCTGTGTGTTCTGTCTGTGAGTTTTCTCTGCACCAGAACCACAAAGTGGTTCCTGTAGAAGAAGCAGTCGGTGAGCTGAAGGAGCAGCTGAAATCTGACTTAAAGTCTCTGCAGGACAAGAGGAACAAATACAAACAAGTGCAGGAAACATATAAAGATGTGGTTCAACACTCGGAGAAGCAGCTGCTGTCCACAGAGAAGCAGATCAGAGCAGAGTTCAACAAACTCCAGCAGTTCCTGAAGGAGGAAGAGGAGTCCAGACTGGCAGCTCTGAGGGAGGAAGAGGAGCAGAAGGGGAGGAGAATCAGCGGGGAGAGGAAGAGGATCCAGGAGCAGATCTCCTCTCTGTCAGACAGCATCTCTGCTGTGGAAGAAGAGCTGCAGAAAGACAACATGACGTTCCTCAGCAGGTTTAAACCCACTCAGGACAGAGCCAGAGAGCAGAGCTCAGTGTCAGATCCACGGCTGCTCTCAGGAACTCTGATAGACGAGGCCAAACACCTGGGAAACCTGGCCTTCAGAGTCTGGGAGAAGATGGGGGACCAGGTCCACTTCAGCCCGGTGGTTCTGGACCCAAACACTGCAGACCGCTGTCTCTATCTGTCTGCTGATCTGACCAGTGTGAGACGTGGAGATACAAACCAGCAGCTTCCTGATAATCCAGAGAGAAACATCAAATACGCTGATGTGTTTGGTTGTGAGGGTTTGACCTCAGGGAAACACAGCTGGGAGGTGGAGGTGGGAGATCATCCCAGGTGGACTGTTGGTTTGGTTAAAGACTCAGTTGACAGGAAGGGAGAGGCGTCTGCTTCACCTAAATATGGAATCTGGTGTTTCTGTCATCGTGATGGAAAATACACCAATGGTGATGGTAAGATCGTCAAGGTGGAGACGAGTCTCCGGAGGGTCAGAGTCCAGCTGGACTATGACGGGGGGAAGGTTTCCTTCTACAACCCTGAAGACATGACACACATCTACACTCACAGTGACACTTTCACTGAGAAACTATTCCCTTTTTTCAATCTGGGAAAGTCTGGTGATGCAAAAACTTCTGAGATCAGAATCTGTCAGACAAAGAAAAGATTAACCTGAGATAAAGCAAATATATGTACCGTATTTACCGCACTATAAGGCTAAACCTAAAAGCCTTTAATTTTCTCAAAAACCGGCAGTGTGCCTTATAATGCAGTGCGCCTTATATATGATCATTACGGTAATTTTATGTTACTGTAGTCAGGGGGATTGTGGGTAATGTAGTTAGTGTCGCCGAAGTAACGGCGCTAAAAACGTCAGGAATCGTTACAGACGTTCAAGACAACAGCAGCGACGCTGACTCGCATAATGGCGACTTTGACGAGCAAAGCTGGTTTTTATTTCGTTAATAAAGTTTGACATACGGTACTTTTCTTCTTGTTTTTTTTTTTGCATTGGCTGTAGGATTTTGTAGCATTTCCTGTAGCAGCTCCATCAGGTAGATACGTAACTCAACCCCAGCCACTATAGTACGGTATTTTACCACATATTTAGTGCGCCTTATAGTGCGGAAAATACGGTATGTGTCTTTAATGTTTTGATGGAATAACTTTTCCAAGAGCAGGATTATTTTAAGTAAAAAATTCACATGTGCAAACAAACGAATTTCAAAACGTTGAAAATACGACACATTTAAATATTATTGTAAAACATTCAGCGTATTTGTTCAGCGTGGAATAAGATACCAAAATATAAAGGTTTAAAAAGTTGTGATTCATTTTATCCAAGTTTGTATTCATGTTATAAATGTGCTGGAATCACTGGGACGAGATTTGATGTTTTACTTTCAAACTTTACTGTTTAAATAAATGTTGTAACCAGTTAGAAATATGACATAAAAATCCACCATGTTCCTAAATCTGAGAGCTATTTTTAATCAACCTGATGATTTTATGACATTCGAAGAGTAAAAGTCAAATAAAATCGGTTTTAAAGAACATATTTCTGTGTAAATGTAAGTGTTCAAAAGTCAGAGTTTATAAGTCGCTCCTCAAGTTTCAGTCCAAAGATCAGAGTTTTTAAACAAACTGCAACTAAAAGATACTAAAACATGAAAAACTGTTTAAACGTCTAAAAACACAGCTGGTTCTCATGTGAGTAAATGTTTCATAATTGTTGCTTCATATCTTTTTAAACCACTAAATGTATCATGTATGTTTATTTTATCATTCTTAACTGTGGTTCATAAAACCTTCATATGTGAAACATTGATTTTGTTTAAGTTTCTTTCAATCAAACATCTGTATTAACCTGGTAAACAAACATGATCATGATTTATTGTAATTATTTGATATCCTAATATAATAAACTGCATGTAATTTCTTTTTGGGGAAAATAAAATATGAATGAAGTGAAGTGACTTTGGTTTAATGAGTCTGTAAAAACAGGGAGACACAGGTTTCTATTTAAATCAGCGGTTTTCAAAAAAATATTTCCAATTCCCCAAGGGGGGCCTACGGAGCCCCTAAAGGGACACGGATTTTTTTTTATTTTTTATAATGAGTTTTAAGCGTGCGCGTGGAACCTTTACGCGCGCGCGTAAAACCTTTAAGTGAGCACGTAAAGTTGTTTACGTGAGCCCGTAAAACGGCTATGCACTCACTAAAAAGTTTCACGCGCTCTCGCAAAACTTATAAGTGAGCGCCTAAAAGTTGTTCTACGTGAGCGCGTAAAAACAAGTACATGGGAGTATTGCTGGAACAGGAGACCCTCCAGTTGCGCCCTGCTCTGTTTATGAATGGAAATGACATTACAGGATTTAGCTGAGCTATATTTTAACCTGGGACTCCTTTATAAGGACATTACCACTTTGCTTGCAAGTAAACAACTTTACGTGCTCACTTAAAGGTTTTACGCGCGCGTAAAGGTTTCACGCGCACGCTTAAAACTCATTATAAAAAAAAATAAAAATCCGTGTCCCTTTAGGGCAGACCTGGGCATTGTACGGCCCCCGGGCCACATACGGCCCTTTGATTGGCTCTGACCGGCCCGCGTAAGGTTATTTGGAAATTACAAAATAAACATATTTTCTAATTTTACCTCATAGTGAGCTAAAGCTGCATTGCTTTTATTTTGAAGGTCATTTTTCATTCACGTACAGAACACAATGACGCAATATATGTAAATTGATAGCCTACGTGCGACATCTGGTCACATCTTCACAGGGACAGACTGGCAGGTGTCAGCCCGCAGAAATGTCCGCTCGCGCTAAAAAAAGAAAGGTGGATGCCGAATGCAGGATTTTCAACAAAACATGGACTGCTAAGTATTTATTTACTGAAGTCGGAGGTAAAGCCGTGTGTTTAGTTTGTGGAGAGCAGATCGCCGTGTTTAAAGATTACAATTTGAGTCGGCATTACGAGACGAAACACGCGGAGAAATATAAAAACTTCAGTGATGCTGAAAAGGCGCGGACATCGGAAGCTTTGCTTGCTAAGCTACAAAAGCAGCAGGGCTTTTTTACCAAGCTTCACGCATCCAGGGATGCAGCATCCAAGACCAGCTTTGTGATATCCCACAAAATCGCTAAAAACAGTAAGCCATTCTCGGAGGGGGAGTTTGTGAAAGAATGCTTGGTGGACTCTGCAGCACTTATATGCCCTGAAAAAAAAGAAGCATTTGAGCAAGTCCCGCTGTCCAGGCGAACCGTGACCAGAAGGATCGAGGACATTGCGGGGAATCTGGAGCTTCAGCTGCAACGTGAAGTGGCAGGTTTTGACTTCTTCTCCTTGGCTTTGGATGAGAGCTGTGATGTCCGTGACACAGCTCAGTTACTTGTATTCGTCCGTGGGATAACGGACTTCAAGATTACGGAGGAGCTGGCGGCAGTGCGGCCAATGAAAGGGACTACGACGGGGGGCGATCTGTTCACGGAGGTAAATGCGTGCTTGGACAAACTGGGACTTAAATGGGACAGACTGGCAGGTGTCACAACGGACGGTTGTCCAAATCTGACCGGGAAAAATGTCGGACTTTTGAAACGTATGCAAGATAAAGTGACTGAAATCGACGCAGATCACAAATTGGTATTTTTGCATTGTATTATACATCAGCATGTGTTGTGCAAGTCAGTGCTAAAAATTAACCATGTTATTGATGTTGTAACTAAAATAGTTAACTTCATCAGGGCACGAGCATTGAATCACAGACAGTTCGTTGCACTTTTGGAGGAGCATGAGACTGAACATAGTGACATTGGCTACCACACATCAGTCAGATGGCTTAGCCTTGGCAAAGTGCTAAAAAGAGTTTGGAACCTGAAAGCAGAGATTCGAGAGTTTTGTGAAAAGAAAAACAAAGACATCCCAGAGCTCTCAGATGACGTCTGGATGGCAGATTTTGCATTTGCTGTTGATGTGACTGCACTGATGAATGAACTGAACACCAAACTGCAAGGCAAGGGCCTTTTTGTTCATGAAATGAACAGCTTGGTGAAGGCGTTCATGAGAAAGTTGCAGTTTCTTTCAAGCCAACTGGATAGCAACAGTCTCACTCACATGCAAACCCTGAAAGAAGTCACACCATCAGCTGATCACCTCTGCAGGTATTCATCCATGTTGGGAGCACTGCATGATGAGTTTTCAAGGAGATTTGAAGATCTCAGAAAAATCGAGGATGAAATGCACATGATTTCCTCTCCCTTGACCTGCAGTGTGGATAATGCACCCAGTGATGTTCAAATGGAACTCATTGACCTGCAGTCTGATGCTGTGCTGGTGGACCACTTTAAGTCAGGATCACTGGTGGATTTTTACTCTTCTCTCAAAGAGGAGAACTTTCCAAACATTAGGAGACATGCTCAAAAGATGTTGGTTCTCTTTGGCTCTACCTACATATGTGAACAAACATTCTCAGTAATGAAGTTCAACAAATCCAGGTATAGATCCTCTCTCACTGATGATCATCTGTCAGCTTTGCTTCGCATCTCCACCTCAGACATTCAACCTGACTTTGATGCACTCGTTAAAGCCCAACAGAGACTAGATTTCTCTCACTGAACAAGAAGAACTAAAAATCACTAAACGAGGTGGTTAGATTACAAATGTACAAAATGTACAAATTAATTTTTCTCAAAATCACAGTTCAGTGACAATTGTTATGATTTATCTTGCTTAATATTTGGAAGGCAAAGATAATATTGTGATGTCTTTAGAAAGCTACCATCACATTTTGTTTACCATTGTTGTTGTTAAATAAATTAAATTTTTTGCGAGGTGGTTAGATTACAAATGTACAAAATTTACAAATTACTTTTTCTCAAAATCACAGTTCAGTGACAATTGTTATGATGTATCTTGCTTAATATTTGGGAGGCAAAGATAACATTGTGATGTCTTTAGAAAGCTACCATCACATTTTGTTTACCATTGTTGTTGTTGAATAAATTACATTTTTTGCAGGGCAACTTCTCTTTTTTTATTGCTTAATCATAACCAAGGACGTGCGGTCAGGGGAGGCTGCTTCACCTGTCATCATGACAAGTAAAAATAAATAATTATAACATCAAATTTATATTAACAGGGTTTTTCCTGGCTCTAATTGAGGCAGAGGTGGCACCATCCTGATCACACGCGTGCGGGTATACCATGACTTCAACTGGCTCAAGCAAACACTTTTTACAAGATATTTTTCATTTTGGGAGTTCTAATATAATTAAACATTTATTTATTTATTCTTTATTTCATTAATTGATAAAATAAAACAATTTAATATAAACACAAACCTTCCTAAATTCTGAATGAAAGGGAGCAGAAAGAAGAATCTTATTTAATCTGCCCCTTTTTCCCAAGAAACCATTTTACAAAGAATGTAAATTATATGAAAATTAGATGTGAAAAAATATGACAATTATCATGTTAAAGCATTATTTTATTAACATAAAAATATAAATACAAATATAAGAACTCAATCTTACCAAAAATAAAAAGTAAAAAAAAAAACTGCCAATGGAACAAGAGAAGATCTTCACTGAAATGAGTGAAAATGGTTTTTCTAGAACGAGTTACTTTTTAAGTGACTGTCTTATTTTAAATGTAATGATTTTTTTGGACTAGAAATAAAACCTTTCGACTGGATATAAGACAAGTAGTCTTGGTAAGATTTTGACTTTTTGTAGGGTTTCTTTACTGACAAATCTCACAACCAGACAGAGAACATTTCAGCCTCCTATTTTTCCATTTCCTCCTCATGCTCCTGGTAGTCCAATGCCTCCTGGTCTGGTCCTGGTCTGGTCTGATCCATCGATGGTCCTGGTCCTGGTCCTGGTCTGGTCTGATCCATCGATGGTCCTGGTCCTGGTCCATCATGGCGTCCTTACAACATCATCCCAGTGCCTCTCCTTCAGTCTGCTGTGCAGAAGTGTCTTCACCTTAAACAAAACAATTCATGCATTAAGTATTTTTGTATTAATTTTGATACAGACATAAATAGTGATAGTTCCTGCTGTGTGGGGGTCACAGTGTTTTTGGCATAAATAACAGACCAAACCTTCCTCAGTTTGCCTGAGCAGGTAAATTGGTTCAGCCACCGTTTGTCAAACCCACTGGCTCTGTGTTTTTGAGAAGATCTGTAAAGATGAATAAAAAGTCATGTTTAAATCACGTACACGTTGGCTTCGCGTTGATATGCGCCTAATGACTGAAAACTGATTTATGCCTCTGCGTTACACCAACGCAGAGCCTACGGCGTAAGGTGCGCGTCGCCGCGTACCCTACGCCGTAGGCTCTGCGTGGATTCAACGCGGAACCATAAATCAGCCTTAACGTTACCCTCGCCTCACAAATCGTCCCGTCCTGCACTCTGACCCTCGCTATCACCTTTCATGCATATTTGTGCACTACTTTCAGCCCTGACAAAATTGCTGCATCTTGTCAGTAACATGATTTATTACTTTTTAAAGGCCTGTAACGTTAATTGTCTGCACCGTTTCACCTGCACTCTTGCTTCTCCTCGTCGCCAGGTCGCTTTTTAAAGTACTGTATATATACCGAATATAAGACGAATAAACAAGACATGCTTGGATGCAAAAGAAACAATATTTACCTGTTTGAACAGCCAGGGAAAACCAGGACGCCGATTTTTAATACAACAAATAGCGGAAAAACACGGAAAATAATTCTGGAGATTTCGTCTTCTTCTGCTGGTGCTGTGTCGTTGATACAGCGCCCCCATAGCGGCGCAATGAAGTAACTGCAGTCAAAATAACATCCATCCAGTGAGTCCAACTTTTTTCTCAACAGTTCGAAAAATTGAGAAAATTGATCTTGCGTTTTGTTGCATTTTGTTGCGGGTGTTGATCGCGTTAGTGGTGCCATCATGTGTTGCATATGTAGGCTATTTTTAAATTGTTAAATCAAATCCTTTTGTTGACAAAACGTATTTGGAGTTTAACTTTTGACATAATGGCTTTAGGGCTTCTTGTTTGAGAAAGAGTTGAAAGAAAATCAGAATTAAAAGCTTTAAAAACAACTGAATATTTCACTAAAGGTCAAAATTTTAATCTGTGTTTTTGTACACCACTCTATGGTGTACAAACTCTCATTTGTGTTGTATGAATTGCTACTATTTACTGTTTTTTATAAAGAAATACAATTAATATTATGCAGAATTGAGTTAAGCCTTTTGGCCCGGCCCTCCACAATATTTTCTGTTTCTCATGTGGCCCCATGGAAAAAATAATTGCCCAGGTCTGCTTTAGGGGCTCCGTAGGGGCCTGACTGAAACAGTTTGAAACCACTGGCTTGAAGCTCCTGAGAGGTTCCTGGTTCTGGGTGAACCGAGGGGGAATCACCACTAGAGGGAGTTTGAAGCCAGTTCCTGCTGCTGCTGCTGCTGCTGCTGGCAGGATGGTAATGTTAATGATAATATAATAATTATGATGATAATAATAATAATAATAATAATAATAATAATAATAATAATAATAATAATAATAATAGTAATAAAAATAATAATAATAATAGTAATACTAATTATACTACTACTAATAATAAGATTAGATTGTTCCTAATTTCTCCCTTAATGGGGAACTTCATTAATGATAATAAACAGAATAATTTTATTTTTTAATAAAATAAAACAAAGTACAAGTAAAATTGGAAAAAAACAACAAATTACAAATTATGCAATAAAAAAAACACTTTCCAATAAACGTAATAAAAAAAATTAAAAAAACTACAACAAAGTTATAAAATAACACAAAATAGCTGTCGTCAAACACAGATAGTCGTATTCTTTTTTGATTCAAAGGAAAAAAATATGACAATGGTGCTAAAAAGAGAGGAAAAAAAAGAAAACCCACCTAACTTAACAATTATCATGATATTTCTTCATCAAACTGGGTTTTATTATTCTTTTAAATGTAATGTTTGATTTGCATTCTTTGGCTTCTGTATCCAGATTGTTCCATAAACTGATACCTTTTACAGAAACACAACGTTCCATTAATTTGGTCCTGAATTTTGTTTTTTAAAGATCTCTGTTCCTTTTAAGTTATACTTATTTTCTCTTTTTTCAAAATTTTTCCACTTCTGAGTGATATTTCTTTCTGCAAAAATGGTTAATCTCAGAAAGAATAAAGTAAAGACCGGTTCCAAGGTAGCACCAACTCTTTGCTGGTCTGCTGAATGTCCATCATGCTTTCTGGATTGATCTGCAGTAATGTTTGCTTTTCTTAAACCCTTGCTGATGTCTTTCCCTCCTAGGCTGAGTGCTTCAGGACAACAAACTGGAAAAACATTTGCTTTTATAGAAGTACAAGCTTGTTAAGTCCCGTGGAAGTGGTTGGTTGGGCCGTTGTTAATGTTGCCTACTTTATTTTCCTATTTTTGTCTTTATCTTTGGTTAAAAGAAGCGTGAACTTGCATTTCCACGACTGCAACTGCTTCCTAAACTTCACACAATCCTGTTTATTCAGTTAAAGTCAGTCCTTGATTTTCCCCGGACCGCCCGGACCCAGAGGAAGTTGTGAGGCGACCTTGTCTCCGGTTACTCCGGTTACTCCGGTTACTCCGGTGATTTTAACGTTTGCACTTATGTTTCTGAGATACACGTAAATACATTTATTAGGTTTAAAGAAAATATTGTAAATAAATATAAAACACTATAACTATAAAGTATATTATCAAAAACATTCTAGAATGTGAAACGTCAATTTTATATTTTGTCTTATTTATTTTTTTGTCTTCTTTATGCATTGTTTGTTTTCATGGATTTATGCTAATGTTTCAGATTTAAGTCGATCAGAATCGGAATCAGAATCAGCTTTATTGGACAAGTTTGAACATTTGCTCGACAGGGAATTTGACTCCAGTTATTTCGCTCACTGTACCCAGATTTAAAAATAGCAAACAGTTAATAAACAAATGTGGCACTTATTAACATATATACAATTAAAAAACTGAAAGGTGCAGCAGTATGAGGTAGACAAGATAAAAAGGGTGTAAACTACGGCTTCAGCTACACCTTTTCGGCAAAAGCAATGTTTATTTGCCTTTTTTCATTTTTTGTTTTGTAAAAATGGCTTAACTTGTACAAGGCTTAAGACCGAAATAAAGACTATCCATTCATTCATTCATTCATTCATTCATTCATTCATTCATTCATTCATTCATTCATTCATTCATTCATTCATTGACATTCTGTACATTTTATTCATTTGTGTAAGCAGCAGACAAAACTAAAAAATGTGTTGTTGGTGTCAAAGACAACAAACTGGCAAAACATTTGCTTTTATAGGTACAAACTTGTTAAGTCCCGTGGAAGTGGTTGGTTGGGAACGTTGTTAATGTTGCCTACTTTATTTTCCTATTTTTGTCTTTATCTTTGGTTAAAAGAAGCATCAACTTGCATTTCCACGACTGCAACTGCTTCCTAAACTTCACACAATCGTGTTTATTCAGTTAAAGTCAGTCCTTGATTTTCCCCGGACCGCCCGGACCCAGAGGAAGTTGTGAGGCGACCTTGTCTCCAGTTACTCCGGTTACTCCGGTTACTCCGGTTACTCCGGTGAGTTTAAAGTCTCTGAGATACACCACATAAAATCATTTATTAAGTTAGTTAGTTCATCTTTATTTCGGTAAATTATAAGCATGAAAATCAATAAGCAAGATAATAAACATTTACAGGTTTTTCTTTGGTCAACATGATGATTATTTTGACCCAAAAGGTCTGGGCTTAAAACATAAAGATGATCTTGCCTTTTAACATAATAGAATATGCAAAAAGAACAAATGAAGTATCATGAGGCTACACAAAATAATGATAATAATAATAATAATAATAATAATAATAATAATAATAATAATAATAATAATAATAACTGTAATAATAGTAATAATAATGATAATATAATAATAATGATAGCTCTGAAAACAGAAAGTGAAAAGATGCTAAGGAAACCGACAAAACCAATTTAAGTTGTCATTTCATCTCAAGCACGTGTATTGTGTCTATACATCAAATCCTACATACTATACATTCAATTCAGTTTTATTGATATAGCGTCTAATACAACAGATGTTGTCTCTAGACGCTTTCCAGAGATCCAGAACATGAACATAAACATAAATATTATTATAAATATAAATATAATCCCCCGAGCAGTTATTACATAAACAATGGCAGGTAAAAACTCCCATAGTGGGAAAAAGCCTTAAGCCAAACAGTGGCAGGAAAAACTCCCCTTTAGGAGGGAAGAAACCTGGACCAGGACCTGGATCATAAGGGGGGACCCTCCTGCCGAAGGCCGAGAGTGGGGGAGTCGGGGACGTCAGCAGCACATAGCAGACATCCACGTAGGCAGGTGGAAGCAGCAACAGGATGACCGGGGATGGGGGGGGGGCCGGGACCGCAGGCCAGAACGCAGCTCCCGAGGCTCCGGCCTGCAAACATGCACAAAAAAGAGAAAAGGGGGGGCCAGCACAAGAAACTACAGGAACGATGGACAAAACGATAGCTATGAGATATTTATAAAAATGGTAATGGAGAAGAGAGGAAGGGAAAGGGAGAGGAGAAGAAGGATGAGAGGCACTGCCCAGTGGATCATGTCGGTGCCCCCTGCAGCATAAGCCTATAGCAGCATATCTACCGCGAAGCTATATTTGAAACTAACTATTATAGTCTTGTTCTATAGCTGACAACTATGACTACTGACTCTAACACACTAGAGTTTACACTACCTAGAGATTTACCAACACCAGCTAGAGGTTTACTAAACACTAACTATAGGCTTTACTAAACAGAAAGGTTTTAAGTTTAGTTTTAAAGGTGGAGGTGGTGTCAGCCTCCTTAACCCAGATTGGAAGTTGGTTCCATAGTAATGGTGCCTGATAGCAGAACGCCCGCCCTCCAAATCTACATTTAGATACTCTAGGAACTACGAGTAAACCTGCACTCTGAGGGCCCGATTTACTAAAGGTTTGCGTGTGTAAAAACCTGTGCAAACTTGACAGCACCCGCAAACCAAGGTGCCAGCTGATCTACTAACAGCGTGCAAAGAATAGCGTGCGCAAAATAACACACGCAATCCATTTAGTACTTTTGCCCTGATGAATAATCAATATGGGGCGTACCCTGCAGAACGCGCTAAATACTGGGAGGGGAAAATGCAAAAATGTCCATTTACCACCTGCAATGAGATTTACCAAGCCTGAAAGTTTTTGCGCGTATTGTGATTGCGTCTGTATTTAATACGTTCGAAAGGAAGGTGCTAATCTCCACATGCAAAAGGAGAAATATTTTATTTGAATGTTAAATCGAGTATTATTCAGCAAAAGGTTGCCACAGGAGGCATCTTCATTTTTTTTATTTGTGATAATAAATAAATCACGTGTTTTACATGGAGAAAAAAGTGTTTCTTATTGTGCGCCAATGACGTGATCTACTAGTTTGCATTATTCGTTTTGGAATACTCAATTTAGATATATACTGCATGGGATTTGGACTCAGAATAATGGCTATAATTGCCACGGCATGCCACGGTCAGCTGGAGACAATTGTCTCGAGCTGACCGGAGCATCAAGACTGGAGAGATGATTAAAAATGATGTCCGAGCTGTCATGTTAGTCTATGTCCAAAATAACACTGAAAAGCTTGTCTGATTACGCTTTTAGTTGTCATCCATCCATTCAATACACGTAACTGACATTGATGTATTCACAGTGATTCATTATCAGCTGTAAATACTTGTGTACAGCCATTATCCTGAGTCCAAATCCCATGCAGTATATATCTAAATTGAGTATTCCAAAACGAATAATGCAAACTACAGATCACGTCATTGGCTCCCCAGGATACAGCTTTGCCACCGAGGTAGCAAAGCGCTCTCTGCTCTGTGCGCTCTGTTCGCTCTGTGCGTTGTTCTGAACACTTCTCTTCTCTTCTTGCCATATGATGGTCCCGTCTGTCACACATTTACTGTCAGTGTTTGCTATATAATATATAATATTTGCCATATACTGTGGACATCTGAATAAAAACTTAACTCATAAATAGATTGAATCAAAGCGCTCTCCAGCTCTGTGTCTGATGTCTTTTTCTCCTCAGATCATGCCGAGCACCGCCGGGTCACGTAAACCCGACCAATTAAATATTAAAATCAAATTCAGTCCTGTGGCCCGTTTTTCTATTTCGTATTTTTGATCTGTGCCTAAAATTGAAATATGAAAAACCAGACGTTTTTTCCGTTTTTTGTGTTACCAACTGCATTTATTCTATCGCAGGTTTTCTCCGATATTGCGTTTCTTTTGGTAATGTTTAAATTTATTTGCTGTAGTTCATGAATGTGTTTATTTGCCTCTTCCACTAATATCTCTAACTCCAACTCGTCAAATTTCATTTTGCGCTTGTGACTTGTGACTGTGCATTCCATCCACTCTCCATGGCGCAAAGTTTGCGCTCGCAAACCTTAAGACACGCAACACCTCATTTAAATACTGCTGTTTGCACCTGTTATCAATTGCGCACGCAATCTTAGTTGATCACCCGCAACCACGCAACAACAGCACGCGCAAACTTTTTCAGTGCACACGCAATTTAGTACTCTTTATTTAGGATCTTAGTAAATCGGGCCCTGAGAGCGGAGAGCTCTGCCAGGAACATAAGGCACTATCAGGTCTTGTAAATACTGCGGAGCTGACCCTTTTTGGGCTTTATATGCAAGTAATAAAATTTTAAAATTGGATTCTGAATTTTACAGGTAGCCAGTGGAGCGACGCTAACACACGTGGTCTCTCCTGCTGATTCCTGTCAGCACTCGTGCTGCTGCATTTTAGAACAGCTGGAGCCTATTCAGCAAATTACTTGGACATCCTGCTAATAACACATTACAGTAATCTAGTCTAGAAGATACAAACGCATGAACTAGTTTTTCTGCATCACTCTGCGAGAGGATTTTCCTAATTTTTGCAATATTACGGAGATGGAAAAACGCTATTTTACAAACCTGATTAACATATGGTTTAAACAACAAATCCTGATTGAAAACAACACCAAGGTTTCTCACAGAGTCACTGGAAGCCATCGCAACACCATCTAATCCCTTCCTAAGATGCTCTGGACCAAGAATGATAACCTCTGTTTTATCTGAATTTAGAAGCAGAAATTTCTGGACATCCAGTCCTTGATGTCCCTAAGACATGCCTGAAGTTTAACTAACGGTTCGGTTTCATCCGGCTTCATAGACAAATAGAGCTGGGTATCATCAGTATAACAATGAAAATGTATGCCGTGATTCTGGATTATACTTCCCAACGGCTGCATGTATAAACTGAACAAGATTGGCCCTAGCACTGAACCCTGCGGAACACCATAACAGACCCTCGACTGTTCTGACGAAACCTCATGTACATGAACAAACTGGAACCTGTCAGATAGATATGATTTAAACCAACGTAGAGCTGTCCCTTTAATCCCAACAACATGCTCTAATCTGTGAAGTAAAATGCCATGATCTACAGTGTCAAAAGCAGCGCTGAGGTCCAGTAGAACCAGTATGGACACTAATTCCTTATCTGAGGCCATAAGAAGGTCATTCGTAACTCGAACCAGTGCTGTCTCTGTGCTATGATGCATTCTGAACCCTGACTGAAAGACTTCAAACAGATAATTTCTATACTAATAGTCACATAACTGGCTTGAAACTGCCTTTTCCAGAATTTTAGATACAAATGGAAGGTTGGAAATTGGCCTATAATTAGCTAAGGTGTCTGGGTCAAGAGAAGGTTTTTTAAGTAAAGGTTTAATTACTGCGACTTTGAAAACCTGTGGTACATATCCTAAGTTTAGGGATAGGTTGATTTGGTCTAGTATTGTTGTACCAATAATAGGAAGAAAAAAAATAAGTAAAAAGTTCAAGTAAGTGACATTGGAAAGCCACTTACAGACCTGTTGTTGTGTTTCAATCAGCTGTGTGATTGCAGCAGATTACAAATATCTCGTCTTGTAAGACGGGTTGTAGTGAGTTGTGATGACCCTAAAAACTCTTACCTAAAACCTGTTTTTGGGATTATACAGAAAACATTTAATTACATGATTAAATTGTTGTATGTTATGTTTGAATCAGTGAAGTTTTTCTAAGCTTTTAGATTTATGCAAAACGTACAAAGTGGCAATTATTTTGTTAATTGTTTTCTTTTTAAAAAGGAAAACAACAATACAAAGATACAAAAAAGTACATTCAAGTCACTTGATTGTATTTCTTAATAACAAGTCAAACTGCGCCCCCTGCTGATAAGAACATGTAAATCTATCTGTTGACGTCAGTAAATTTAGTAGGTGAAACGGAAAGGTCATTCTTGTGACTGAACGGAGCTGAGACGCCATTTCAGGTGGAGGTTATGAACTAAATACCTGAAATAAAAGGACTTAAATCTGTGATTCAGAGGGACATTTAACTGGTGAGTCTACCGATTGAAGGATACTTCAAAGATTTGAAGAAATGGATGAAAAAACTCTTAAAGATTATCTGAGCTGCCACGTTTGTTTAGAGACTTTCAAAGATCCGGTGTCTCTGAGCTGCAGCCACAACTTCTGTTCAAGCTGCCTGAAAGAGTTCTGGGAACAAGCTAAAAATAGAAACTGTCCCATCTGTAAAAGAAAATCTTCTAAAGATCTTATTGTGAACTTTTCACTGAAGGGACTTGCCGACTCTTTTGCTGGAAGACAGACAGGTGGATCGTCTGAGACTGAAAAAGAGGAAAAGAGGGAGGAGGAAGTTTGTAAGAAACACCCAGGAACAACTCCACTGTTCTGTAGAGACGAACAGAGAGCTGTGTGTTCTGTCTGTGAGTTTTCTCTGCACCAGAACCACAAAGTGGTTCCTGTAGAAGAAGCAGTCGGTGAGCTGAAGGAGCTGCTGAAATCTGACTTAAAGTCTCTGCAGGACAAGAGGAACAAATACCAACAAGTGGAGGAAACATATGATGATCTGGTTCAACACTCGGAGAAGCAGCTGCTGTCCACAGAAAAGCAGATCAGAGCAGAGTTCAACAAACTCCAGCAGTTCCTGAAGGAGGAAGAGGAGTCCAGACTGGCAGCTCTGAGGGAGGAAGAGGAGCAGAAGGGGAGGAGGATCAGCGGGGAGAGGAAGAGGATCCAGGAGCAGATCTCCTCTCTGTCAGACAGCATCTCTGCTGTTGAAGAAGAGCTGCAGAAAGACAACATGTCGTTCCTCAGCAGGTATAAACCCACCCGGGACAGAGCCAGAGAGCAGAGCTCAGTGTCAGATCCACGGCTGCTCTCAGGAACTCTGGTAGACGAGGCCAAACACCTGGGAAACCTGGCCTTCAGAGTCTGGGAGAAGATGGGGGACCAGGTCCACTTCAGCCCGGTGGTTCTGGACCCAAACACTGCACACCGCTGTCTCTATCTGTCTGCTGATCTGACCAGTGTGAGACATGGAGATACAAACCAGCAGCTTCCTGATAATCCAGAGAGAAACATCAAGTATGCCAATGTGTTTGGTTGTGAGGGTTTGACCTCAGGGAAACACAGCTGGGAGGTGGAGGTGGGAGATCATCCTGTCTGGATTATTGGTTTGGTTAAAGACTCAGTTGACAGGAAGAACAAGACATTGGCTTCACCTGAATATGGAATCTGGTGTTTGACGTATGGTGATGGAAAATACAACAATGGTGTTAGTGAGACCATCACGGTGGAGACGAGTCTCCGGAAGATCAGAGTGCAGCTGGACTATGACGGGGGGAAGGTTTCCTTCTACAACACTGAACACATGACACACATCTACACTCACAAATACACTTTCACTGAGAAACTCTTCCCTTATTTCAATGTTGGAAAGTGTGGTGATGCAAAAACTTCTGAGATCAGAATCTGTCAGACAAAGAAAGGATTAACCTGAGATAAAGAAAATATATGTATGTGTCTTTAATGTTTTGATGGAATAACTTTTCCAAGAGCAGGATTATTTTAAGTAAAAAGTTCACATGTGCAAACAAACAAATCTCAAAACGTTGAAAATACGACACATTTAAATATTATTGTAAAACATTCCGCGTATTTGTTCAGCGTTGAATAAGATACCAAAATATAAAAGTTTATAAAGTTGTGATTCATTTTATCCAAGTTTGTATTCATGTTATAAATGTGCTGGAATTACTGGGACGAGATTTGATGTTTTACTTTCAAACTTTACTGTTTAAATAAATGTTGTAACCAGTTAGAAATATGACATAAAAATCCACCATGTTCCTAAATGTGAGAGCTATTTTTAATCAACCTGATGATTTTATGACATTCGAAGAGTAAAAGTCAAATAAAATCGGTATTAAAGAACATATTTCTGTGTAAATGTAAGTGTTCAAAAGTCAGAGTTTATAAGTCGCTCCTCAAGTTTCAGTCCAAAGATCAGAGTTTTTAAACAAACTGCAACTAAAAAATACTAAAACATGAAAAACTGTTTAAACGTCTAAAAACACAGCTGATTCTCATGTGAGCAAATGTTTCAAAATTGTTGCTTCATATCTTTTTAAACCGTTAAATGTATCATGTATGTTTATTTTATCATTCTTAACTGTGGTTCATAAAACCTTCATATGTGAAACATTGATTTTGTTTAAGTTTCTTTCAATCAAACATCTGTATTAACCTGGTAAACAAACATGATCATGATTTATTTTAATTTTTTGATATCCTGATATAATAAACTGCATGTAATTTCTTTTTGGGGAAAATAAAATATGAATGAAGTGAACTGACTTTGGTTTAATGAGTCTGTAAAAACAGGGAGACAGAGGTTTCTATTTAAATCAGCGGTTTTCAAAAAAATATTTCCAATTCCCCAAGGGGGGCCTGACTGAAACAGTTTGAAACCACTGGCTTGAAGCTCCTGAGAGGTTCCTGGTTCTGGGTGAACCGAGGGGGAATCACCACTAGAGGGAGTTTGAAGCCAGTTCCTGCTGCTGCTGCTGCTGCTGCTGGGAGGATGGTAATGTTAATGATAATGTTAATGTTAATGTTAATGATAATATAATATAATATAATATAACATAACATAACATAACATAACATAACATAACATAATATAATAATAATAGTAATACTAATTATACTACCACTAATAATAAGATTAGATTGTTCTTTATTTCTCCCTCAATGGGGAACTTCATTAATGATAATAAACAGAAAATTTTAATTTTGAATAAAATAAAACAAAGGAAAGTAAAATTGGAAAAAAACAACAAATTACAAATTATGCAATTTAAAAAAAACACTTTCCAATAAACGTAATTAAAAAAAAAAAAAAAAAATACAACAAAGTTATAAAATAACACAAAATAGCTGTCGTCAAACACAGATAGTCGTATTCTTTTTTGATTCAAAGGAAAAAAATATGACAATGGTGCTAAAAAGAGAGAAAGAGAAAAAAAAGAAAACCCACCTAACTTAACAATTATCGTGATATTTCTTCATCAAACTGGCTTTTATTATTATTTTATTATATATAATAATAATAGTAATATTAATTATACTACTAATAATAATAAGATTAGTGTTCTTTATTTCTCCCTCAATGGGGAAATTCATTAATGATAATAAACAGAATCATTTTAATAAAATAAAACAAAGTAAAATTGGAAAAAACAAAAACAAATTACGCAATTAAAAAAAACACTTTTCAATAAACGTAATAAAAAAAAATACAACAGTTATAAAATAACACAAAATAGCTGTCGTCAAACACAGATAGTCGTATTCTTTTTTGATTCAAAGGAAAAAAATATGACAATGGTGCTAAAAAGAGAGAGAGAATAAAAAAAGAAAACACACCTAATTTAAAAATTATCATATTTCTTTTAAATGTAATGTTTGATTTACATTCTTTGGCTTCTGTATCCAGATTGTTCCATAAACTAAAACCTTTTACAGAAACACAACGTTCCATTAATTTGGTCCTGAATTTTGTTTTTTTAAAGATCTCTGTACCTTTTAAGTTATACTTATTTTCTCTTTTTTCATATTTTTTCCACTTGTGAGTAAATTTCTTTCTGCAAAAATGGTTAATCTCAGAAAGAATAACCGTAAAGACCGGTTCCAAGGTAGCACCAACTCTTTGCTGGTCTGCTGAATGTCCATCATGCTTTCTGGATTGATCTGCAGTAATGTTTGCTTTTCTTAAGCCCTTGCTGATGTCTTTCCCTCCTAGGCTGAGTGCTTCAGGACAACAAACTGGCAAAACATTTGCTTTTATAGAAGTACAAACTTGTTAAGTCCCGTGGAAGTGGTTGGTTGGGAACGTTGTTAATGTTGCCTACTTTATTTTCCTATTTTTGTCTTTATCTTTGGTTAAAAGAAGCGTGAACTTGCATTTCCACGACTGCAACTGCTTTCTAAACTTCACAATCGTGTTTATTCAGTTAAAGTCAGGACTTGATTTTCCCCGGACCGCCCGGACCCAGAGGAAGTTGTGAGGCGAACGTGTCTCCGGTTACTACGGTTACTCCGGTTACTCCGGTTACTCCGGTGATTTTAAAGTCTCTGAGATACACCAAATAAAATCATTTATTAAGTTAGTTAGTTAATCTTTATTTCGGTCAAGTATAAGCATGAAAATCCATAAGCAAGATAATAAACATTTACAGGTTTTTCTTTGGTCAACATGGTGATTATTTTGACAGAAAAGGTCTGGGCTTAAAACATAAAGATTATCTTGCCTTTTAACATAATAGAATATACAAAAAGAACAAATGAAGTATCATGAGGCTACACAAAATAATAATAATAATAATAATAATAATAATAATAATAATAATAACTGTAATAATAGTAATAATAATAATAACTGTAATAATAGTAATAATAATGATAATATAATAATAATGATAGCTCTGAAAACAGAAAGTGAAAAGATGCTAAGGAAACCGACAAAACCAATTTAAGTTGTCATTTCATCTCATGCATGTGTATTGTGTCTATACATCAAATCCTACATACTATACATTCAATTCAATTTTATTTATATAGCGTCTAATACAACAGATGTTGTCTCTAGACGCTTTCCAGAGATCCAGAACATGAACATAAACATAAATATAATTATAAATATAAATATAAATATAAATATAAATATAAATATAATATAAATATATTTATAAATACAAATATAGGGCGTCAGCAGCACACAGCAGACATCCACGTAGGCAGGTGGAAGCAGCAACGGGATGACCAGGGATGGGGGGGGCGGGAACACAGGCCAGAAAGCAGCTCCCGAGGCTCCGGCCTGCAAACATGCACAAAAAAGAGAAAAGGGGGGGCCGGCACAAGAAACTACAGGAGCGATGGACAAAACGATAGCTATGAGACATTTATAAAAATGGAAATGGAAAAGAGAGGAAGGGAAAGGAAGAGGAGAAGAAGGGTGAGAGGCACCGCCCAGCGCATCATGTCGGTCCCCCCTGCAGCATAGGCCTATAGCAGCATATCTACCACCAAGCTATATTTGAGACTAACTATTATAGTCTTGTTCTATAGCTGCAACTATGACTACTGACTCTAACACACTAAAGTTTACACTACCTAGAGATTTACCAACACCAGCTAGAGGTTTATTAAACACTAACTATAGGCTTTACTAAACAGAAAGGTTTTAAGTTTAGTTTTAAAGGTGGAGGTGGTGTCAGCCTCCTTAACCCAGATTGGAAGTTGGTTCC
Organism: Cololabis saira; assembly: GCF_033807715.1. NCBI lineage: Eukaryota > Metazoa > Chordata > Actinopteri > Beloniformes > Belonidae > Cololabis > Cololabis saira. Next base: position 3,178,346 of record NC_084605.1, on the reverse strand, counting down.
ATAGTAATGGTGCCTGATAGCAGAACGCCCGCCCCCTCCAAATCTACATTTAGATACTCTAGGAACTACGAGTAAACCTGCACTCTGAGAGCGGAGAGCTCTGCCAGGAACATAAGGCACTATCAGGTCTTGTAAATACTGCGGAGCTGAACCGTTTTGACCTTTATATGCAAGTAATAACATTTTAAATTGGATTCTGAATTTTCCAGGTAGCCAGTGGAGCGACGCTAACACTGGAGAGACGTGGTCTCTCCTGCTGATTCCTGTCAGTACTCGTGCTGCTGCATTTTGGATCAGCTGGAGCCTATTCAGCAAATTACTTGGACATCCTGCAAACAACACATTACAGTAATCTAGTCTAGAAGATACAAACGCATGAACTAGTTTTTCTGCATCACTCTGCAAGACGATTTTCCTAATTTTTGCAATATTACGGAGATGGAAAAACGCTATTTTACAAACCTGATTAACATATGGTTTAAACGACAAATCCTGATCGAAAACAACTCCAAGGTTTCTCACAGTTGCACTGGAAGCCATCGCAACACCATCTAATCCCTTCCTAAGATGCTCGGGACCAAGAATGATAACCTCTGTTTTATCTGAATTTAGAAGCAAGAAATTTCTGGACATCCAGTCCTTGATGTCCCTAAGACATGCCTGAAGTTTAACTAACGGTTCTGTTTCATCCGGCTTCATAGACAAATAGAGCTGCGTATCATCAGCATAACAATGAAAGTGTATGCCGTGATTCTGGATTATACTTCCCAATGGCTGCATGCATAAACTGAACAAGATTGGCCCTAGCACTGAACCCTGCGGAACACCATAACAGACCCTTGACTGTTCTGAAGAAACCTCATGTACATGAACAAACTGGAACCTGTCAGATAGATATGATTTAAACCAACGTAGAGCTGTCCCTTTTATCCCAACAACATGCTCTAACCTGTGCAGTAAAATGCTGATCTACAGTGTCAAAAGCAGCACTGAGGTCCAGTAGAACCAGTATGGAAACTAATCCCTTATCTGAGGCCATAAGGAGGTCATTCGTAACTCGAACCAGTGCTGTCTCTGTGCTATGATGCATTCTGAACCCTGACTGAAAGACTTCAAAGAGATCATTTCTATACAAATAGTCACATAACTGGCTTGAAACTGCCATTTCCATAATTTTAGATACAAATGGAAGGTTGGAAATTGGTCTATAATTAGCTAAGGTGTCTGGGTCAAGAGAAGGTTTTTTAAGTAAAGGTTTAATTACTGCCACTTTGAAAACCTGTGGTACATATCCTAAGTTTAGGGATAGGTTGATTTGGTCTAGTATTGTCGTACCAATAAGAGGAAAAAAAAAAGTAAAAAGTACAAGTAAGTGACATTGGAAAGCCACTTACAGATCTGTTGTTGTGTTTCAATCAACTGTGTGATTGCGGCAGATTACAAATATCTCATCTTGTAAGACGGGTTGTGATGACCCTAAAAACGACCAGGACGGCAGGCCAGAACGCAGCTCCCGAGGCTCCGGCCTGCAAACATGCATACAGGTGATGATTATACAGAGAAAATGTAATTACATGATTAAATTGTTGTATGTTATGTTTGAATCAGTTAAGTTTTTCTAAGCTTTTAGATTTATGCAAAACGTACAGAGTGGCAATTATTTTGTTAATTGTTTTCTTTTTAAAAAGGAAAACAACAATACAAAGATACAAAAAAGTACATTCAAGTCACTTGATTGTATTTCTTAATAACAAGTCAAACTCCACTCCCTGCTGATAAGAACATGTAAATCTACCTGTTGACGTCAGTAAATTTAATAGGTGAAACTCAAAGTTCATTCTTGTGACTGAACGGAGCTGAGACGCCATTTCAGGGTGGAGGTTATGAACTAAAAACCTGAAATAAAAGGACTTAAATCTGTGATTCAGAGGGACGTTTAACTGGTGAGTTTACCAATTGAAGAATACTTCAAAGATTTGAAGAAATGGATGAAAAAACTCTTAAAGATTTCCTGAGCTGCCACGTTTGTTTAGAGACGTTGAAAAATTCAGTGTCTCTGAGCTGCAGCCACAACTTCTGTTCAAGCTGCCTGAAAGAGTTCTGGGAAGAAGCTAAAAACAGAAACTGTCCCATCTGTAAAAGAAAATCTTCTAAGGACATTTTTGCGAACTTTTCACTGAAGGGACTTGCAGATTCTTTTGCTGGAAAACAGACAGGTGGACCGTCTGAGACTGAAAAAGAAGAAAAGAGGGAGGAGGAAGTTTGTAAGAAACATCCAGGAACAACTCCACTGTTCTGTATAGATGAACAGAGAACTGTGTGTTCTGTCTGTGAGTTTTCTCTGCACCAGAACCACAAAGTGGTTCCTGTAGAAGAAGCAGTTGGTGAGCTGAAGGAGCAGCTGAAATCTGACTTAAAGTCCCTGCAGGACAAGAGGAACAAATACAAACAAGTGGAGGAAACATATAAAGATGTGGTTCAACACTCGGAGAAGCAGCTGCTGTCCACAGAGAAGCAGATCAGAGCAGAGTTCAACAAACTCCAGCAGTTCCTGAAGGAGGAAGAGGAGTCCAGACTGGCAGCTCTGAGGGAGGAAGAGGAGCAGAAGGGGAGGAGAATCAGCGGGGAGAGGAAGAGGATCCAGGAGCAGATCTCCTCTCTGTCAGACAGCATCTCTGCTGTTGAAGAAGAGCTGCAGAAAGACAACATGACGTTCCTCAGCAGGTATAAACCCACCCGGGACAGAGCCAGAGAGCAGAGCTCAGTGTCAGATCCACGGCTGCTCTCAGGAACTCTGGTAGACGAGGCCAAACACCTGGGAAACCTGGCCTTCAGAGTCTGGGAGAAGATGGGGGACCAGGTCCACTTCAGCCCGCTGGTTCTGGACCCAAACACTGCAAACCACGATCTCCATCTCTCTGCTGATCTGACCAGTGTGAGACGTGGAGATACAGAGCAGCAGCTTCCTGATAATCCAGAGAGAAACATCTACGGATTCAGTGTGTTTGGTTCTGAGGGTTTGACCTCAGGGAAACACAGCTGGGAGGTGGAGGTGGGAGATCATCCTGTCTGGGCTGTTGGTTTGGTTAAAGACTCAGTTGACAGGAAGGGAGAGGTGTTTGCTTCACCTAAATATGGAATCTGGTGTTTGTTTCATCGTGAAGGAAAATACACCAATGGTGATAATAAGATCGTCATGGTGAAGACGAGTCTCCGGAGGATCAGAGTCCAGCTGGACTATGACGGGGGGACGGTTTCCTTCTACAACGCTGAAGACATGAAACACATCTACACTCACAGTCACACTTTCACTGAGAAACTCTTCCCTTATTTCTATGTTGGAAAGTGTGGTGATGGAAAAACTTCTGAGATCAAAATCTGTCAGACAAAGAAAAGATTAACCTGAGATAAAGAAAATATATTCATGTGTCTTTAATGTTTTGATGGAATAACTTTTCCAAGAGCAGGATTATTTTAAGTAAAAAGTTCACATGTGCAAACAAACGAATCTCAAAACGTTGAAAATACGACACATTTAAATATTATTGTAAAACATTCAGCGTATTTGTTCAGCGTGGAATAAGATACCAAAATATAAAAGTTTATAAAGTTGTGATTCATTTTATCTAAGTTTGTATTCATGTTATAAATGTGCTGGAATCACTGGGACGAGATTTGATGTTTTACTTTCAAACTTTACTGTTTAAATAAATGTTGTAACCAGTTAGAAATATGACATAAAAATCCACCATGTTCCTAAATCTGAGAGCTATTTTTAATCAACCTGATGATTTTATAACATTCGAAGAGTAAAAGTCAAATAAAATCGGTATTAAAGAACATATTTCTGTGTAAATGTAAGTGTTCAAAAGTCAGAGTTTATAAGTCGCTCCTCAAGTTTCAGTCCAAAGATCAGAGTTTTTAAACAAACTGCAACTAAAAGATACTAAAACATGAAAAACTGTTTAAACGTCTAAAAACACAGCTGGTTCTCATGTGAGCAAATGTTTCATAATTGTTGCTTCATATCTTTTTAAACCGTTAAATGTATCATGTATGTTTATTTTATCATTCTTAACTGTGGTTCATAAAACCTTCATATGTGAAACATTGATTTTGTTTAAGTTTCTTTCAATCAAACATCTGTATTAACCTGGTAAACAAACATGATCATGATTTATTTTAATTATTTGATATCCTGATATAATAAACTGCATGTAATTTCTTTTTGGGGAAAATAAAATATGAATGAAGTGAAGTGACTTTGGTTTAATGAGTCTGTTAAAACAGGGAGACACAGGTTTCTATTTAAATCAGCGGTTTTCAAAAAAATATTTCCAATTCCCCAAGGGGGGCCTGACTGAAACAGTTTGAAACCACTGGCTTGAAGCTCCTGAGAGGTTCCTGGTTCTGGGTGAACCGAGGGGGAATCACCACTAGAGGGAGTTTGAAGCCAGTTCCTGCTGCTGCGAGAAGGTCCTCGCTGCAGCACCGCGGAAGGGGGCGGGGCGTCGGACATCACAGGGGCGGGGCGTCGGACATCACAGGGGCGGGGCGTCGGACATCACAGGGGCGGGGCGTAGGACATCACAGGGGATGGATGGATTGTTTTTTAAATGTTTTTTAAATGTTAAAACATTTTAAAAACTCTGTGGAAAGTGTGTGGGGAGCTTTTGGGCGGAAAAGTTGCAACTGAACCTAGTACCCCTCGCTGCAGCACCGCGGAAGGGGGCGGGGCGTCGGACATCACAGGGGCGGGGCGTCGGACATCACAGGGGCGGGGCGTCGGACATCACAGGGGCGGGGCGTGATATCAAAATGACACAGCACCATCTGGTGACCATTTCCAAGAATTACAAATGCAAATTTATATTCAAAGTCATCATTATACAGATGAATCTCCGAAAATAAGAATACCGTGCAAAAGTTAATTTGTTTCAGTAATTAAACTCAAAAGGTGACACTATACTCATAATATGCAAAGATAGATATTGTATAAGATTATAAAACCTACTTGTAATATAATTATGTTTAATATTACATAATTATAATAAAAATATATAGATTGTCATTGGGTATTGAGTGTGATGAGTAGGCTAGCACTAAAAATCATTGGTAGTAAGGATTCCATATATACAAATTACATTTTTTCAACAAACAAAAGAGGGACAAGGACAACAAAAGCAGGTGTTTTGTGTTAATGTGTTTATTCATTCAGCGAGTCAGCAGTGAGGAGACGCTGCCCAGAGAGTTGGAAAACTCAAGAGATGACTCCATTTATACCAGTGGCTCACAGTGAATTCAGTAGCAGGACTTCAGTTCAGTTGCAACTTTTCCGCCCAAAAGCTCCCCACACACCTTCCACAGAGTTTTTAAAATGTTTTAACATTTAAAAAACATTTAAAAAACCATCCATCCATCCCCTGTGATGTCCGACGCCCCGCCCCCTTCCGCGGTGCTGCAGCGAGGGGTACTAGGCTGCTGCTGCTGCTGGGAGGACGTTAATGTTAATGATAATGTTAAAGGTATTGTGACATCATTTTTAACATGCTTTTAACACTATTAAAAGTCTTGGGCAACATCCCTCAAATGTGTCTAAAAGGGTGTAACAAGAAAAACTTCACTCTAGTACTCCATTCCTGGCTTTTTATTACAGTGTTTTTTTGCGCCGTGAAAAATGCTTCCTTTCCCCCCTTTCCTGTCAATCATTGCTCCGCTCCTCCTCCAAACCTCCTCCTCCTCCAGCCATACGCTCACAGCGGCGTCGGAGCGACAGGCGAAGCATGCACGGAAAAGCAGGAGGGCGAACCACAGCAAACAATCATAAAAATAAAGGCATGCAAGCAGCACTGTCCCCTTATCTTAAGTCCAGTCAGTGGCCGCGGGTCTTCTTAGCAGTTTTCCTCCGGTGATTAGAACAAAAGAGGCATGTTAAGCCTCATTTATGGTTCCGCGTTAAATCGACGCAGAGCCTACGCCGTAGGGTTCAGCGTATGGTGCGCGTCGCCGCGTAACCCTACGCCGTAGGCTCTGCGTCGGTGTAACGCGGAACCATAAATCAGCCTTTATGGTGCGCTGGAGAGGAGAGGAGACGAGAAGGGTATGGCTGCAGACCCGGAGGCAGCAGATCTGAGCAGCAGATCTGAACCGCAGTTCTAGACGTCACAGAGCCCCCTACTGGATTACTTTATAACTGCAACTAAATCAACAGTTCAGATCGAGACGTCTCGTTTTTTTCCGGCAGCGTGCTCTTTTCTCCTTTTCTCAAGATGGATGACGACCGGAGTGTGAGTATTACCGTGAATCACATTTTTTGTGTATTCTTTTCAAGATATATTGGCACTTAATTGATCTGCAAAAGTGATTTAATCAATCAGTGAAATGCCTAACATGATCCACAAACTATATTGTTAAGTTAAATTTGACATTTGACTGTGGATTTCCCCATTGTGGGACAATTGAAGGAATATCTTAACTTATCTTTTTATTCATATTATACATTATGTGTGTTTATATAACTATTCACATTTATATCACTATATAGCCTATATTTAGATATTTTGTGGACAGAAATTTAGTTAATCCAGTGCATAAGATGAAAATGTATATTTGTCCGTTATTAGGTTTTGGCCCAGTTTTGTCTGTAAAACAGTGTAAAAATATTAACTTGGACTAATTGAACACTCTTTTTTAGGTACACATAACAATCCAGAAAGGAAGGGCCTTGTATGCTGTTTGTATGGGCCTTGTAATGCTGTTAATGTCAATATAATGAATTTGCTATGCTCCAGAATCTTAAGTATTTCAGTGTTGATTGTGATTTGTATTGAGTGTTTTTTCAGCTGTTTTTTTTCTCTGCAGATCTCCTTAATGTGGGATGTGACTGCACCTGCACTGAATATATATTATATACTGTACATTTCATCAAGATGAGACAATTGTTTACCCCAAGTTATATTGTTAAATAAATGTTATATTGTTCTGTTTGGGAATTTTGGACTTAATACTACCATACTTACCATTTCAGTATATCAAAGTGTTTTTATTTCTTTATTTCTTTTTTTAACAATTACTACAACAAAAGTGAGGACTTGACACCCAAATACACTATGTTGTAGTGGGTTTGATCAATGCTGTTCAAGTTTTGGGGGTAATATATCCCACTAAACGCCATATCTTAGTCCTCTCTGTCAGTGGCAAGACAGTTGTCATCTTCTCTGTCCCAGTCTCTTTTCATATTCACGCAATTGCAACACCTTTATAATTCTGTGCATATAACAGTCCTGCAGAGACATGGTAAAATACCAATCCTCAATCACGACATTATCTATGATGTTTATGGTTGCTCAGTGTTTAAATATATATTTATTGTCATTAGGCTAAAAACAAGTAAAGACTAATTTTTTTTATATTGCCTCATTCATGATTTAAAGAAATAATTTAAAATTTCACCTTAATTTGATAACAGTCTTAACTGCACCTACTGGTGCTGCCTATGATCTAAATCTCTTGCCACAAAAAAAAGAGCCTACCAGCAAAGACCTATGCTCTACAAATGACATCTGAAATAGTGCTGAATGAGCTACGAATCCCTGCCGTTTACCCTGGAAGTAAGTTCTTTAATTATAAGCTCCATCCTCATTATCAATTAAATCTTCATATATTGAGATTCATTATCAATTAAATCTTCATATTTAAGCTCCATGCCTCATTATCAATTAAATCTTCATATATTTATTAAGGTGGAACGCTGGTTTAGTTGCAGTGCAGTTCTACTAGTTGCAGTTCTACAGTCATCCAGTAGGGGGCTCTGTGACGTCTAGAACTGCGGTTCAGATCTGCTGCGCTCAGATCTGCTGCCTCCGGGTCTGCAGCCGTATACTATTGGAGGAGACAGGGAGCTGGGTGGAGGGGGCGGTGATTTAGCGGATCGTTACGTCACGGCCCGCCACCAAACCAGGTGCGCCGTTTTTGCACAGTTATGCGGAAAATCCCAGAAAGCACACAATACACTGAATGTTAAAAGTTCGTTGTTTTTTGGGTGTAATTGATGTCAAGACACCCAACAAAACACAAAAAATCAAGAAAAATTTGTTTTTCATGTCACAATCCCTATTCTGCCCTCGCTATGTTCTGAATAACTAGACAGATAGTCAACAGCCAGATAATAACGATGAAGAATCCAAGAGTTGCGTTGAGGATAGTGTTTTGTTTTGCTTTCCTCAGTTTTATTTCTTAATTCTTCTATTACAATCTTTTCTGTAAAACTGAAACGACAAAGGAAAAATAAACATTACAAAATGTAGTAATGTGTTACTGTTTACAACAATAAAATCTGTTTCACAGTCAAAAACATGAATAAATCAAACATGTAAATTCTATGGCATAGCGCCACTGCCCCCTATTGGACAAACGGAAAATAGCGTCGGCAGGACGACAGGTAAATTACCGCAACTTCTGCTCATAAACAAAACTCAGTTCCAAATGTAATAAACTGCATTACCAAAGGTAAACAAATAAATAACACAAATAACTAAATGCTTGGCGAGAAAAAACACTTACAGACAAAGATTTCACCAGCGCTGTTATGAAGCAGACCCGTTAGACTCGTTAGTTAGACTTCTTAACTGTCAGCTGTTGCCGTTATTTTGGTCCGTCAGTTAAACGGGTCCGGCTAGGAACTAAAACAAACGCCAGAGGGCGGAACACTCCTCGCCTGGTATATTATCATACCACAATAAACATCTCAGTTACTTAAATGCTAATCAACCAAACTGTCAGATTAAACATATCTGCATAGCATACAATCAATCAATCAATATGTAAAAACATTTCTGTTACTCATCAAAATGTCTAACACTTTATGAGCTCTTAGACATAAGAAACACTAGCTCTGAGATGGGCCTGATGAAGGTTTTTGTTGTTCCTTGTCTCACAACTTTAACTTCAACCTTGCGGACCTTGTTGTCTTTGCTAGGGAATGTTTTCACCACAAGTCCAATTGGCCAGTCGTTCCTTTTAACCTGACCGTCCTTCATCAGAACCACATCATCCACTTGAATGTTTGGCTTGTCGTCAGTCCATTTGTGACGTTTCTGGAGTGTCACCAGATACTCCTGTCTCCATCTTTTCCAGAAGCTCTCTGCCAGAGACTGCACTTGTTTCCATTGAATTTTGTGAAGATCTTTTTGATCAAAGTCGCCTGGAGGAGCTGTAACAGGAATTATCTTTTGAGTGAGAATCATTGCAGGTGTCAATATTGTGGGATTGTCTGGGTCAGTTGACACTGGGGTCAACGGCCTGGCATTTAGAATGGCCATGACTTCTGCCATCAGTGTTACCAGCACTTCGTGTGTGAGTCGGTTGGTGTCAGGTCGTAGCAACATCCCATCCAGAATACGACGTGCTACTCCTATCAGTCTTTCCCAACATCCTCCCATGTGGGATGAATGAGGGGCGTTGAAGGACCAGGTGCAGCCCTGGTTGTCAAGGTAACTTGACAGCTCTGGGTCGCTGGTGTTGATTTTTAATTCTTTGCATGCTCCAATAAAGTTCGTGCCTCTGTCAGAGCGAAGCTGTTTTGAAGGCCCACGAATTGCAAAGAATCTCCGTAAAGCATTTATAAAACTTGAAGTGGACATGGACTCTAACACTTCAATGTGTGTTGCTCTTGTGCTCAAACATGTGAATAGCACTGCCCATCGCTTACTTTCAGCACTACCTCCACGAGTGCGACGAGTGACAATGCTCCATGGCCCGAAGACATCTAGTCCGACGTGGGAAAAAGGGGGTTCTGAGGAGAGCCTGTCAGCTGGTAACGGTGCCATTTTCTGCTCTGTTAACCTCCCTCTCAGTTTTTTGCAGGTCACACAGTTAAAGAGGATACTAGACACCAGCCGTTTTCCTCCTACGATCCACACTCCTGCTGACCGGACGGCGCCTTCAGTAAGGTGACGACCTTGATGGAAGATGTCTTCATGGTAATGTCTCACTATGAGAGTGGTGATGTGGTGGGTTTTCGGCAGAATGACAGGGTGTTTCTCATCTCTTGGCAGATCAGCGTAGGTGAGGCGGCCTCCTATCCGAAGGAGTCCATCCTCGTCGATGAAAGGATTTAACTTTCTCAGCTGACTCTTTTTCGAGATCTGAATCCCATCTCTCAAACAGTTTAGCTCTTCTTCATAGGATTCTCGTTGGACACAACGAATTACGACTGTTTTGGCTTGCCACCGTGCATCAACAGCATCCTTTCTGAGAGTCTTAGTGAATGTTCTTGTCACATGAATCAGTTTTGTAATAGCTTGTAACAGTCTCTTCCAACTAGAAAATCTTTCAAAGCGTGCTGAGCTGAACTGACCTTCTGTGGCTTTGGTGCAGTTGACAGCAACTTGAGGCCTCACCTCAACATCCAGGTCTGGCTCGACGAGATCAAAGCTGCTGTTTTGAAGAGACTCACCGCTGTTTTTCAGGAATCTGGGACCCGAGAACCAGTTGGAGTTTCTGAGGCTCTCTACTGATGTGGGTCTGGTGGCGTGATCCGCTGGGTTCTGTTCAGTGGCAACATACTGCCACTGTTGAGGATTGCTTGATTTCCTGATGCGGTTGACTCGGTTGGCAACATACACGTGGAATCTTCTGGAGGTGTTGTGTATGTAACCGAGAACAATCTTGCTATCAGTGAAAAAACTCACCGCTTGAATGTCAATGTCCATCTCACTGCAGATTGTGTCTGCCATCTCAGCTGCCAGGACAGCGGCACACAATTCCAAACGTGGAACTGTATGAGCTGGATGCGGTGCCAACTTTGCTTTGCCCATGATGAATCCCACGTGGCACTGGTTTTCATCACTGGTCACACGCAGGTAGGCTACTGCGGCGATAGCTTGTGTGGAGGCGTCTGAAAATAAACAGAGTTCACAACTTTTAGATGAAGCGAGAGGGACAGACACATACCTCCTTTTGATGTGTAGCTTCTCTAGTTCTGAGAGAGATTCTTTCCACAACTTCCAAGTCTCTTGCTTATCTGATGGCAGCGGATCATCCCAATCATATTCTTTGGATGACAATTCTCTGATCAGAGCTTTTCCCTGAACTGTGATGGGAGCTGCGAAGCCCAGAGGGTCGTAGAGACTCTGAGCTGTTGATAAGATCCCTCTTTTTGTGAATGGTTTCTCCTCGTGAGATACTTGGAAACTGAAACTGTCACTCTCAAGATTCCATATCAGTCCGAGGCTACGCTGAAGCGGGAGGGGATCTGCCCCTAAGTCGAGGTCCTTTAAATCTTTTGCAAGTTCGTCAGGGGCGAATGCTGTCATCACTTTGCTGCTATTGGAAGCGATTTTGTGGAGCTTTAAGTTGGATGCTGCTAGCAGTTTTTGAGTCTTCTTTAACAGATCGACAGCCTCCTCTTCTGTTGGTACTGACGCCAACCCGTCGTCCACGTAGAAGTTCCTCATGATGAACTCCTTGATGTCTGTGCCATATTCGCCCTGATGTTCTTGTGCAGCTCTCTTTAGACCATATATGGCAACTGATGGTGAGGGGCTGTTACCAAATATGTGTACTTTCATTCTGTACTCTGTGATGTTGTTGTTCAGGTTGTTATCCTTATACCAAAGGAAACGTAGATAGTCACGATGATCTTCTCGGACGACAAACGCGTAGAACATCTGCTGAATGTCAGCGGTGATTGCAATGTTCTCTCTCCTGAAGCGCATTAAGACACCTAACAGAGCGTTGTTTAAGTCTGGCCCGCTGAGCAGAACGTCATTCAGAGACACACCGTCATGTTTGGCGCTTGAGTCAAAAACCACTCTGATCTGATTTGGTTTTTGAGGATGATAGACTCCAAATAGAGGCAAGTACCACCTTTCTTGATGCTCTTCTAGTTCTGGGGCTAGTTCTGCTTGGTCGTTCTCAAATACTTTTTTCATGAACTCAAGAAAGTGTTCTTTCATGTCTGCGCGTCTGTCTAGTGTTCGTCGGAGGGATAGGAGTCGTTGCAGGGCCTGCTTCCTGTTGTCAGGAAGACGGCGGCGGGGTTTGCAGAATGGTAGCGGCGCTACCCAGCTGTTTGCTTGATCCATATAAACCTCTTTGTCCATGATGTCCAAGAATGTTTGATCGTCGACTGACAGAGCTACTTTTTCATCATCAGGATGGCTGTCGAAGACTGTGATTCCAAGTTCTCTTTTCTCCTCGCCTTGGAGTGAGCAGCCCACATGACTTGGTTGGTGAGAGTTTTTTGTCTGAAGTGTCTCTTTCACTTGTATTATGTTAGGACAGGGGCTTAACATGGATGTTCGTCCGTTAGGCAGAGTCTGTGTCTTGTACACTCTGACACTGTCTGGTTTGTGAGTGCGATCTAGACAAACATCTCCTACGATAACCCACCCTAGATCCAGACGCTGGGCGTAGGGGTCGTCATGGTTACCGTTGTACTGCTGCCTCACTTTATGCACTCGCAAAATGTCTCTTCCCAGCAGAATGTAGATCTGGGCATTTTTATTGAGTGGTGGGATTTTATCTGCAACAGGTCGGAGATGTGGGAAATGGCGGGCTATTTCAGGTGTGGGGATTTCAGCCCTGTCGTCTGGAATCATTTCACACTCAATGAGAGTTGGAAGCTTGATCTTCATCTTTCCATCACAGGATTCAACCACAAAGTTTCTTGCTCTCCTTCCTGATGTTTCCATAACACCAGAGCAAGTCTTTAATGTGTAGGGAGCTGTTTTTTCACAAAGGCCAAAGTGATTGAAGAACTCAGGGCGAGCGAGTGAACGATTGCTCTGGTCGTCTAATACTGCATATGTTTGCATTACCTTTTCTGGTTGATCTTCAGGATAGACTTTGACCAAACATATTTTGCAGCAGGACTTGGCGTTGCTGTTTCCCCCACATACCTCTGTGCACTTTGATGTTACTGCAGGGAGAGCTGCTGGAGGACTCTCGCTTGTCTCCTCCTCCTCACCTTGACCTGCTGGGACTTCTGAGACCCAAGGTGCGCGGCCAGGATGTAAAGCTGATGTGTGACTCTTGCTGCCACATTCTCTGCAGATTATGTCTTTGTCACAGTCTTTTGCTCTGTGTTTGGTCGAGCTGCAACACCTGAAGCAGATTTGCTTTTCCTTGAGGTATGTTTTGCGGTCTTCTATATGTTTGTTGCGGAAAGTGCGGCACTTACTGAGTGGGTGAGGCTTGTTATGTAACGGGCATAGTCCGTCTGGATCTATAGCTCTATTTTCTCCTGTGGCTTCAGGAAACACGCCAGTCTTTTTCACAGACACTGGTACTTTGTTGTGGTACTTTGTCAGTCGCTCTGTCTTGGGGGGCCCTGAGTAGTTAGTTTGAGAGATCATAAAGCTAGGGTCGTTTCTGGTTTTAGCTTCAGAGCGAACAAACTGTGAGAAGAAAGTGAAAGGGGGGTAAGGGACACGGTGATATTCTTTGTACCTCGACCCTTGGGAGATCCACTTTTCTTGAATACTGAATGGAAGCTTTTCTAGGATGGGGTTCACTCCACGTGACGTATCAAGATATGCGAGCCCAGGGAGGTATCCTCCTTCCTTTGCATATTCCAGTTCGAGCAAGAGATCTCCAAGCTCTCTTAGTCTCACATTGTCTTTGTTTGTGATTCTGGGAAACTCCTCGATCCTCTTCAGGAGTGAATGCTCAACTGCCTCAGGTGATCCATAGATCTCCTCTAGTCTTTGCCAGACCATGTTCAGTCCTGCAGCTGAGTTGTAGCTGTGTATGACTCGGATTCTTTTTGCTTGTTCTTTGGACGCTGGGCCGAGCCATTTAACCAAGAGGTCTAACTCTTCTCTTGGACTTAGTGCGAGTTCATCAATGACGCCTAGAAAAGAGGTTTTCCACGCCCAATAGTTCTCAGGATGGTCGTCGAACTCCATTAGACCAGATGTGACCAGTTCTCTTCTCATGAGGAATTTTGCAACATCTGGCGTGGCTGCTGTCTGTTGTGGAGAATTGTCAGGGGCCCATCTCTGTTGTGTAGGCTGACTCAGGTAGGTTGAATTCGCCTGTGGGTCTAGATGTCTCTTTTTCTGTGTTTGCACAGGAGGCACGCTTGCAGGAATATGTTGTGTGGCATTAACAGCTGGATGGATGTTCATGTCTTTCGGAGTTGGTTGCAGGTGAGTATCTTCATGTTTGATTTCAAGGTTGCTCATCTTTTGTCCAACTTTCACTATTTCTGGTGGTGAACATGTGTGCATCGATAGGTGTTCTGATGCTTCACGGCTGTGTTGCAAAACGTACTCACTTGTCCTTTGTGCAGCGTTGGATGGCGAGAGGGGTAAGTCAACGTCTTTACGAGAGTCTGTCTCTATATTTTCTGCAGCAGCCACGAACACGGCCTCTTCTGCGGTGGCAGCAGCTGCATCTTTTTCTGTCTTTAGAATGTGCATTTTTGCCTTTAATGCTGCCTCCTCAACCATCATCTCTGCTTCTCTCTTAGCATATGAAGCCTGTGTGCGAGCAGCTTCGGCTCTGGCTCGAGCCTTGAGTGCAGCAGAGCTTGTTGATGATCTGTAACTTGACTGTGCGATGGATCTAGTCACCAAGGACTGTTGTGTTTCTTCTTTGTTTTGTCGTTCAGCCATCTTGCTTCTTTGGATGACGATGGCAACGATGGAATAAGCGTAGAGTTGCTTCGTGAAGAGCTTGGTTTATTACTGTCTTTTTACTATTCTGCCCTCGCTATGTTCTGAATAACTAGACAGATAGTCAACAGCCAGATAATAACGATGAAGAATCCAAGAGTTGCGTTGAGGATAGTGTTTTGTTTTGCTTTCCTCAGTTTTATTTCTTAATTCTTCTATTACAATCTTTTCTGTAAAACTGAAACGACAAAGGAAAAATAAACATTACAAAATGTAGTAATGTGTTACTGTTTACAACAATAAAATCTGTTTCACAGTCAAAAACATGAATAAATCAAACATGTAAATTCTATGGCATAGCGCCACTGCCCCCTATTGGACAAACGGAAAATAGCGTCGGCAGGACGACAGGTAAATTACCGCAACTTCTGCTCATAAACAAAACTCAGTTCCAAATGTAATAAACTGCATTACCAAAGGTAAACAAATAAATAACACAAATAACTAAATGCTTGGCGAGAAAAAACACTTACAGACAAAGATTTCACCAGCGCTGTTATGAAGCAGACCCGTTAGACTCGTTAGTTAGACTTCTTAACTGTCAGCTGTTGCCGTTATTTTGGTCCGTCAGTTAAACGGGTCCGGCTAGGAACTAAAACAAACGCCAGAGGGCGGAACAATCCCTTTAATGTTAATGATAATGTTAATGTTAATGTTAATGATAATGATAATGATAATATAATAATTATGATGATGATAATAATAATAGTAATACTAATTATACTACCACTAATAATAAGATTAGATTGTTCTTTATTTCTCCCTCAATGGGGAACTTCATTAATGATAATAAACAGAATAATTTTAATTTTTAATAAAATAAAACAGAGTAAAGTAAAATTGGAAAAAAACAACAAATTACAAATTATGCAATTAAAAAAAAACACTTTCCAATAAACGTAATTAAAAAAAAAAAAAAAAAAAAAAACTACAACAAAGTTATAAAATAACACAAAATATCTATCGTCAAACACAGATAGTCGTATTCTTTTTAGATTCAAAGATAAAAAATATGACAATGGTGCTAAAAAGAGAGATGAAAAAAAAAAGAAAACCCACCTAACTTAACAATTATGATATTTCTTCATCAAACTGGCTTTTATTATTATTTTATTATATATAATAATAATAGTAATATTAATTATACTACTACTAATAATAAGATTAGTGTTCTTTATTTCTCCCTCAATGGGGAAATTCATTAATGATAATAAACAGAATAATTTTAATAAAATAAAACAAAGTAAAATTGGAAAAAACAAAAACAAATTACGCAATTAAAAAAAACACTTTTCAATAAACGTAATAAAAAAAAACTACAACAAAGTTATAAAATAACACAAAATAGCTGTCGTCAAACACAGATAGTCGTATTCTTTTTTGATTCAAAGATAAAAAATATAACAATGGTGCTAAAAAGAGAGAGGAAAAAAAAATTAAACCCACCTAACTTAACAATTATCATGATATTTCTTCATCAAACTGGCTTTTATTATTCTTTTAAATGTTATGTTTGATTTGCATTCTTTGGCTTCTGTATCCAGATTGTTCCATAAACTGAAACCTTTTACAGAAACACAACGTTCCATTAATTTGGTCCTGAATTAAAGATCTCTGTTCCTTTTAAGTTATACTTATTTTCTCTTTTTTCAAACTTTTTCCACTTGTGAGTAATATTTCTTTCTGCAAAAATGGTTAATCTCAGAAAGAATAAAGTAAAGACCGGTTCCAACGTAGCACCAACTCTCTGCTGGTCTGCTGAATGTCCATCATGCTTTCTGGATTGATCTGCAGTAATGTTTGCTTTTCTTAAGCCCTTGCTGATGTCTTTCCCTCCTAGGCTGAGTGCTTCAGGACAACAAACTGGCAAAACATTTGCTTTTATAGAAGTACAAACTTGTTAAGTCCCGTGGAAGTGGTTGGTTGGGCCGTTGTTAATGTTGCCTACTTTATTTTCCTATTTTTGTCTTTATCTTTGGTTAAAAGAAGCGTGAACTTGCATTTCCACGACTGCAACTGCTTTCTAAACTTCACACAATCGTGTTTATTCAGTTAAAGTCAGTCCTTGATTTTCCCCGGACCGCCCGGACCCAGAGGAAGTTGTGAGGCGGCCTTGGGTGCGTCCCAATACTCCCCCTCGCCCTCCTTTTCTTCCCTAACCCTAACTTTTGCGCGTTCCCGTGAAGGTAGTGGTGTCCCAATTCCTCTTTTCACCTAGGGGGAGGGGGCATAACGAGGGCTAGGGGCTGAGAATAGCCCCTTCAAATCGAGGGATTTCAGATGCTGACTTGGCGAGCGAGGGGGTATGAAAATCTCCCAGAATGCTTTTCGTCGTCATTTGCGGACTGAATCAAAAAAAAAAACATGGAGGACATTTCCTGTTTTTTTGGGAATAAAATCAATATTTTGAGTTAGTTTCTGCATAAAAATGCGTTTTGATTACATTTCCTTTTGCAAACCGATATTTTACTTTCATAATATTCACTCAGTGAATGTACATAATCCCTTTTTTGTCCGTTGTTCGCTAAGATCGCGCCGGAATATGGTTACGTAAGCTACGTAAGCTACGCCGTAGGTTACGTAAGCGACGCCGTAGGCTGCGTCTATTTACAGCTCGCCGACCGAGGAAAAGGAAAAAGGAAAAGTTTTTTTGAGTCAAATGGCGACCCGCAAAGAGCAGGAGGATATTGAAAAGAAAACGCACAAATGTAAGTATAATGTCCCATGGAATTTAAAAAAAAAAGTTTTGTAATCACAGTGCTTTTGTATGTTTGTATGAACAGTACATAGAAATACCGGGTAGATAACATTGCCGTGTCCTGTTAACTACTCGTTAACTCTCATATTTTCTACAAATGTGTTGGATATTTCACATTACTATAAGGCAGCAACGTTATTTGGGGGGGGGGGTTACGAAGTAATAACGTTGCTTGCTGCCTTGTTATCATAGTTCAAACGTTTGTTGTTTTGTTTTTTTTTACGAGGACGTTTGTGCATTGCAGTAATCATATTTGATTCCAGGGACTCCGGATCAGGTCCGACACCTAATAAGCTTTAGGACTACCAACGAGGAGAATTTCAATAAGAAGAAATATGCTGCTAAACCGCTGTGGGAGTGAGTGATCTAGCTATCTGCTTGCAGAAAATCTGTGATGGGGTGTGATGGTATAACTACTATTCATCACTGAAAATCTTAAAAAAAAATATAAGGTAAGCAATTGGTAATATGGTAAGTAATATTATCTGCTGAAGAGATGATGCTTAACAAAAAAAATCCATGTAAAGTATTTATTAATAATCTTCTGTAAATTGTGTGTGTGTGTGTGTGTGTGTGTGTGTGTGTGTGTGTGTGTGTGTGTGTGTGTGTGTGTGTGTGTGTGTGTGTGTGTGTGTTGGCCTCTTATGAAGATCCCACGCACTGGTAAGTTTAGCAGTAAAAAAGCACAATCTTATTCCCCAGTCCTTCTTCCTATAGCTAGCTTGTGCCACGACCGGTGGTTCTCCTGATTGTGAGTAATAAAACACTACAGTACCTGAAGATCTAACTGTTATTTTCTTTTCAGAACATAATCGACCCTCCATCCTCACCGGTGTCCTCTCTGACAAATTCAGAGGAAAGCACAGAGGTAATTTTTATTTATACAGTGATAATGAACCTGGTATGATGTTGTGGGTGTGTATGATAGTCCAGTCATGTGTGTAATCAACATGTGTATCCATCTTTTTTTTATCTCAGAACACTTTGGAAGACGCCAGCACATCGGCCTCAAGCTCTGCCTCACCAGCTGGAAGAGGAAGCTGGAAGCTTCAGGCATCAGGTCCACTTTCCCCCCGATCCCCCAAAAAAAAGAAATTCTCTATGCAGGACTTCCTTCAAGCTCAGGCCGCCAAAGAAGACAGAAGATGTCAAAAGAATGAAGAACACATGGACAGGTTCAGCTTTTAGAGAAAATGGTGGACCAGACACCTCATCAGCAGTAGCAGCACATACACTGCAAACTTTTTTTTTTGTAAATATTTCTTTGCAAATTTTTTTATATGGAACAGCACCTTTCTTTGTTTTGCGTGCAATGTTTACTTTTTTTCTTTTTAAAAATTGTACTTGAATATAGAAAATAAAGCCTTTTTTACTGCAGATTCTCTCACTATCCTTATTTTACTATTGATCTTGTTGTACAGTTTATAATTTGAGACATTACCTTACTTTGAGAAACCCCAGAAGAGAAAACTGTTGTGTAACAAGTTTTATTAGACAATTTAAAAGTATTTCCAAGTGAGTAAAACCACACAAGTACAAAACTATTTACACATATGCACGATATGAGCAAAACCCACATAACCGAGCATTAATTTCAGCAAATTTCTTAACAGGCGTTATTTGGATAAACTGAGCCCCGGTTGCGGATCTTAAGGTTACCTTTATGCCTGAAAAAATATTAAAACTTAATAAAGTGCCATATTAACAGCGCTACAGCTGAAATTAAAACAACTTTTGGCTCTCAGCTTCCTGATCAGGTTAGGGATGAAAACGAGGGGGAGTAGGAGAAATGGGACAGACACCTGGGCCAAGTGCCCTAGATTTCAAGTGCCCTAAAATCTCCCCCTTCTTTTTTAGGGCTTAGGGAAGAAAAGAAGTGCGAGTGGAGAAAAGAAGGGCGAGTGAAGTTGAATTGGGATTGGGCCCTTGTCTCCGGTTACTCCGGTGAGTTTTTTTTTTTTTTTTTTTAATTTTTTTTTTATCCCCGATTTTTTACCCATTTCATCACCCATTGCTCATACCTAGACAGTCCTGGGCATTCCCTGGGTTGGCAGAGGGCATTGCTCCCCTCTGCCAACCCAGGGAGGGCCCTACACTGGGCTCAGGTCTCCTTCTTATCTTGAGGAGTGATGGACCGCTTCTTTTCACCAGACAGTGTGGGGTTTCTCCTGCCAGACGTAGCGCGTGGAAGGATCACGTTATTCCGGCCGGATCCTCCCCACCCCATCTGGCGCCCCGGTTGGCCAGAGGGGGCAGTAGAGCCCAGGACTGTTGCATGTTTTTGTGAAGGTAGCTCCCATTAGCTACCCAGGGGAACACGGGGAGAACATGCAAACTCCACACAGAAAGATCCTTTCACCAACCCCACCCAGGGTGTGGTGCTGAAGTCATGGGGGAACTAACACGCACTTCAGCGCCCACAGCATCCCCGGCGGGAATCGAACCCAGGACCTTCTTGCTGTGAGACGGCTGCACTACCTGCTGCGCCACCGTGCCCCTTACTCCGGTGATTTTTAACGTCTGCACTTATGTCTCCGTGGCTCAATCATTTTTCTTTATTTTGTCTGTCGTGAAGTCACGTATTATCACCAGAGACTAATGGGTTAAAGCTATTCTGGCTCTTTTGACCCATTTTGGCTGAACAGGGGCATAAAGCCAGCCCGTCCCAACTGAACAGAGGTTACGTTTCTATGTCATGTCATTTCGGTGGAGGGCAAATCCCTCTCACCAGGCAGAATTGAGGCCATTCAAAGAATGCCAAAACCGATCACTAAGAAACAAGTGATGTCATTTCTGGGTGTCACCAGTTATTGTCGACAGTGAGTCCCGCATTATGCTGAAATCGAGGTACCATTAGCAGCAATTGCCCATGGAAAAGGCCTAAAAGCATCAGACCCTGTTACCTGGACTGACGAGGCTGACAAAGCTTTCACTGACCTGAAACTGACGTTACAGACGCCTCCGACACTTGGACTGCCTGACTGGAAGCCAGAGGTGTAACTGCTGATCCAGGGCATTTGTGTGTACAAATATCAGTTATGGTTCTGGGAAAACTGTGTGTTTAACGGTGTAGAAGACAAGCCAACGCTTTAGGCCACTGAGGTGTATTTCGACGGAAGAACCTTTTTGACGCGCTTACTTTAAATATGCAGGTGCATGATGAATGAATGTCCATTTCAACTTTCTTTGCGATGCACAATATTGATTTATTTTACACTCACGTAGTTCAGTTTTCCAGTTACATACATACATCAGCCTGGTACTGCATGTCAATCCGTGCGTGCGTGCGGTCGAAAACTGTTTCCTCCTGCCAGTCGGAAACACACCTGTTGAGCCATCAAAGGTTCACGGACTAAATAGGTTTTGCCATCACACATCAACCAATCAGCACCTTGTAATCTGCTCTTACAAACGGCTTTTACAACGTACTGATTTGAATTGTTGTGTCTTCCTGCCATCAACAATTAGAGGCCGGAGTGTAACAGCCATTTTCCTATGTGGGTTTTTTTATTTATTTTTGTTGTAAATGTTTTTGTTTGTACTGTGGGTGGCGCTGTGGTAACTTCCTGTGGAAGTGCATTCATTAAGGGAACGGGAAATGTGTGGACAACGACATGCACCTTCAAGTAAGTGACAATGGATTACAAATATCTCGT
The DNA here is from genome assembly GCF_033807715.1 of Cololabis saira. Taxonomy (NCBI): domain Eukaryota; kingdom Metazoa; phylum Chordata; class Actinopteri; order Beloniformes; family Belonidae; genus Cololabis; species Cololabis saira. The sequence continues at coordinate 3,157,251 of NC_084605.1, read as the reverse complement.
CTTGTAAGACGGGTTGTAGTGAGTTGTGATGACCCTAAAAACTCTGACCTAAAACCTGTTTTTGGGATTATACAGAAAACATTTAATTACATGATTAAATTGTTGTATGTTATGTTTGAATCAGTTAAGTTTTTCTAAACTTTTAGATTTATTTAAAACATACAGAGTGGCAATTATTTTGTTAATTTCTTTCTTTTTAAAAAGGAAAACAACAATACAAAAATACAAAAAAGTACATTCAAGTCACTTGATTGTATTTCTTAATAACAAGTCAAACTGCGCCCCCTGCTGATAAGAACGTGTAAATCTATCTGCTGACGTCAGTAAAGTAAATATGTGAAACTGAAAGTTCATTCTTGTGACTGAAAAGGAGCTGAGACGCCATTTCAGGGTGGAGATTATGAACTAAAAACCTGAAATAAAAGGACTTAAATCTGTGATTCAGAGGGACATTTAACTGGTGAGTCTACCGATTGAAGAATACTTAAAAGATTTGAAGAAATGGATGAAAAAACTCTTAAAGATTACCTGAGCTGCCACGTTTGTTTAGAGACGTTGAAAGATCCGGTGTCTCTGAGCTGCAGCCACAACTTCTGTTCAAGCTGCCTGAAAGAGTTCTGGGAAGAAGCTAAAAACAAAAACTGTCCCATCTGTAAAAGAAAATCTTCTAAAGATCTTATTGTGAACTTTTCACTGAAGGGACTTGCCGACTCTTTTGCTGGAAAACAGACAGGTGGATCGTCTGAGACTGAAAAAGAAGAAAAGAGGCTGGAGGAAGTTTGTAAGAAACACCCAGGAATACCTTTCCTGTTCTGTAGAGACGAACAGAGAACTGTGTGTTCTGTCTGTGAGTTTTCTCTGCACCAGAACCACAAAGTGGTTCCTGTAGAAGAAGCAGTCGGTGAGCTGAAGGAGCTGCTGAAATCTGACTTAAAGTCTCTGCAGGACAAGAGGAACAAATACAAACGGGTGGAGGAAACATATAAAGATCTGGTTCAACACTCGGAGAAGCAGCTGCTGTCCACAGAGAAGCAGATCAGAGCAGAGTTCAACAAACTCCAGCAGTTCCTGAAGGAGGAAGAGGAGTCCAGACTGGCAGCTCTGAGGGAGGAAGAGGAGCAGAAGGGGAGGAGAATCAGCGGGGAGAGGAAGAGGATCCAGCAGCAGATCTCCTCTCTGTCAGACAGCATCTCTGCTGTGGAAGAAGAGCTGCAGAAAGACAACATGTCGTTCCTCAGCAGGTTTAAACCCACCCGGGACAGAGCCAGAGAGCAGAGCTCAGTGTCAGATCCACGGCTGCTCTCAGGAACTCTGGTAGACGAGGCCAAACACCTGGGAAACCTGGCCTTCAGAGTCTGGGAGAAGATGGGGGACCAGGTCCACTTCAGCCCGGTGGTTCTGGACCCAAACACTGCACCCTCCTGTCTCCATCTGTCTGCTGATCTGACCAGTGTGAGATGTGGAGATACATGGCAGCAGCTTCCTGATAATCCAGAGAGAAACGACTACGGAACCAGTGTTTTTGGTTCTGAGGGTTTGACCTCAGGGAAACACAGCTGGGAGGTGGAGGTGGGAGATTATCCTGTCTGGATTATTGGTTTGGTTAAAGACTCAGTTGACAGGAAGAACAAGACATTTGCTTCACCTACATATGGAATCTGGTGTTTACGGCATTGTGATGGAGAATACAGCAATGGTGATGGTAAGACCGTCACGGTGGAGACGAGTCTCCGGAGGATCAGAGTCCAGCTGGACTATGACGGGGGGACGGTTTCCTTCTACAACGCTGAAGACATGACACACATCTACACTCACCAATACACTTTCACTGAGAAACTCTTCCCTTATTTCAGTCTGGGAAAGTCTGGTGATGCAAAAACTTCTGAGATCAGAATCTGTCAGACAAAGAAAAGATTAACCTGAGATAAAAAAAAATATATGTACCGGTATGTGTCTTTAATGTTTTGATGGAATAACTTTTCCAAGAGCAGGATTATTTTAAGTAAAAAGTTCACATGTGCAAACAAACGAATCTCAAAACTTTGAAAATACGACACATTTAAATATTATTGTAAAACATTCAGCGTATTTGTTCAGCGTTGAATAAGATACCAAAATATAAAAGTTTATAAAGTTGTGATTCATTTTATCCAAGTTTGTATTCATGTTATAAATGTAAAGCCCAAAATATAAAGCCCAAAACGGCTCAGCTCCGCAGTATTTACAAGACCTGATAGTGCCTTATGTTCCTGGCAGAGCTCTCCGCTCCCAGAGTGCAGGTTTACTCGTAGTTCCTAGAGTATCTAAATGTAGATTTGGAGGGCGGGCGTTCTGCTATCAGGCATCAGTACTATGGAACCAACTTCCAATCTGGGTTAAGGAGGCTGACACCACCTCCACCTTTAAAACTAAACTTAAAACCTTTCTGTTTAGTAAAGCCTATAGTTAGTGTTTAGTAAACCTCTAGCTGGTGTTGGTAAATCTCTAGGTAGTGTAACCTCTAGTGTGTTAGAGTCAGTAGTCATAGTTGCAGCTATAGAACAAGACTATAATAGTTAGTTTCAAATATAGCTTTGCGGTAGATATGCTGCTCTAGGCCTATGCTGCAGGGTGGACATGATCCGCTGGGCGGTGCCTCTCACCCTTCTTCTCCTCTCCCTTTCCCTTCCTCTCTTCTCCATTTCCATTTTTATAAATGTCTCATAGCTATCGTTTTGTCCATCGCTCCTGTAGTTTCTTGTGCCGGCCCCCCCTTTTCTCTTTTTTGTGCATGTTTGCAGGCCGGAGCCTCAGGAGCTGCGTTCTGGCCTGCGGTCCCGGCCCCCCCCCCCATCCCCGGTCATCCCGTTGCTGCTTCCACCTGCCTACGTGGATGTCTGCTGTGCTGCTGACGTATATTTATAATTATATCTATGTTTATGTTCATGTTCTGGATCTCTGGAAAGCGTCTAGAGACAACATCTGTTGTATTAGACGCTATATAAATAAAATTGAATTGAATTGAATTGAATTGAATTGAAAATGTGCTGGAATCACTGGGACGAGATTTTATGTTTTACTTTCAAACTTTACTGTTTAAATAAATGTTGTAACCAATTAGAAATATGACATAAACATATTTCTGTGTAAATGTAAGTGTTCAAAAGTCAGAGTTTATAAGTCGCTCCTCAAGTTTCAGTCCAAAGATCAGAGTTTTTAAACAAACTGCAACTAAAAGATACTAAAACATGAAAAACTGTTTAAACGTCTAAAAACACAGCTGGTTCTCATGTGAGCAAATGTTTCATAATTGTTGCTTCATATCTTTTTAAACCGTTAAATGTATCATGTATGTTTATTTTATCATTCTTAACTGTGGTTCATAAAACCTTCATATGTGAAACATTGATTTTGTTTAAGTTTCTTTCAATCAAACATCTGTATTAACCTGGTAAACAAACATGATCATGATTTATTTTAATTATTTGATATCCTGATATAATAAACTGCATGTAGTTTCTTTTTGGGGAAAATAAAATATGAATGAAGTAAAGTGACTTTGGTTTAATGAGTCTGTAAAAACAGGGAGACACAGGTTTCTATTTAAATCAGCGGTTTTCAAAAAAATATATCCAATTCCCCAAGGGGGGCCTGACTGAAACAGTTTGAAACCACTGGCTTGAAGCTCCTGAGAGGTTCCTGGTTCTGGGTGAACCGAGGGGGAATCACCACTAGAGGGAGTTTGAAGCCAGTTCCTGCTGCTGCTGCTGCTGCTGCTGGGAGGATGGTAATGTTAATGATAATGATAATATAATATAACATACCATAACATAACATAATATAATAATAATAGTAATACTAATTATACTACCACTAATAATAAGATTAGATTGTTTTTTATTTCTCCCTCAATGGGGAAATTAATTAATGATAATAAACAGAATAATTTTAATTTTTAATAAAATAAAACAAAGTAAAGTAAAATTGGAAAAAACAACAAATTACAAATTATGCAATAAAAAAAACACTTTCCAATAAACTTAATTTAAATTTAAAAAAAAAAATTAAAAAAAACTACAACAAAGTTATAAAATAACACAAAATAGCTGTCGTCAAACACAGATAGTCGTATTCTTTTTTGATTCAAAGGAAAAAAATATGAATGGTGCTAAAAAGAGAGAGGAAAAAAAAGAAAACCCACCTAACTTAACAATTATCATGATATTTCTTCATCAAACTGGCTTTTATTATTCTTTTATTATATATAATAATAATAGTAATATTAATTATACTACTAATAATAAGATTAGATTGTTCTTTATTTCTCCCTCAATGGGGAAATTCATTAATGATAATAAACAGAATAATTTTAATAAAATAAAACAAAGTAAAATTGGAAAAAACAAAAACAAATTACGCAATTAAAAAAAACACTTTTCAATAAACGTAATAAAAAAAATATAACAGTTATAAAATAACACAAAATAGCTGTCGTCAAACACAGATAGTCGTATTCTTTTTTGATTCAAAGGAAAAAAATATGACAATGGTGCTAAAAAGAGAGAAAGAGAAATAAAAGAAAACCCACCTAATTTAAAAATTATCATGATATTTCTTCATCAAACTGGCTTTTATTATTCTTTTAAATGTAATGTTTGATTTGCATTCTTTGGCTTCTGTATCCAGATTGTTCCATAAACTGAAACCTTTTACAGAAACACAACGTTCCATTAATTTGGTCCTGAATTTTGTTTTTTTAAAGATCTCTGTTCCTTTTAAGTTATACTTATTTTCTCTTTTTTCAAACTTTTTCCACTTCTGAGTAATATTTCTTTCTGCAAAAATGGTTAATCTCAGAAAGAATAAAGTAAAGACCGGTTCCAAGGTAGCACCAACTCTTTGCTGGTCTGCTGAATGTCCATCATGCTTTCTGGATTGATCTGCAGTAATGTTTGCTTTTTAGGCGGGTGCAGTTATGGTTTGACCCCAAAAAAATTGCAACAAAAGGTTTCTCAATGGTTTATTGTAGTAGCAGGTGTACTTAATAACATATCAAAAGTCTGCCAAAGTCTGACCACTAGAAAGGTCCGATTTTCAAAATGGCCGCCGCCAGTCTCTAAAAATACCATTATTCCCTCATTATTCATCCTAGACAAGCAATCTTGGTGTCTAACCCCATGATTTGATTATCTAGAATTATAATAAGCATATACAAATCATAGTGAAGTAATCCAAGTACAAGTATGTATAAAAACAATTGACTATAAGCGAATATGTAATGAAATATGCAGTACATAGACATGAAAAAAAACAAAGAAAAACATTTCAAACATAATCTCCTTTTTCCACATGCCATAAAAAAAGATGTCACAATGCATGGGGAAATGAAGTTTCTCTCAATTCACATTTCCTGGTGGTTTCTGGAGATTAATTTTTATACTAATGAGGAATAAATCAATTATTACTACGTGGTACTGTGAAATTAGTCTAAACAGGGCTGCCACGTGAAGGCTCAGTACCGCTAGCCCCTTTTTTATTTTATTTTTATTTTTTTTTTTTTTTTTGTGTTTTTTTTCTTTTTTAGTTTTTTTGTGTTTTTTTTTTCTTTTTTGTTTTTTTTGTGATTTTTTTTTTACCGTCTTACTTATATTTTTTCTATTCCTTTTTTCCACTCCGGAGTAACAATTAGTCATCATCACACTCTTCCTCCCATAATGCTTGATTATGTGGATTCTCACAATTTTCCACTTGGCATGATCCACAGGCAGGCATGCAGGGCAGTCCATATCTTCTACAACTACAACGTTGTGTACGGCAAGCAGTTGTGCAATTACAGTGGACCATCTGCAAGAGGCTCTCTGGGGCAGCAGCTTTTTTTGTCATAACTGGCAGAAAACGATTATCCTCCAATTTCCATCCCCAATCAACAGGATTCATATCACTATCCATTTCAGTCCACACCATGATCTGGTAATAAACTCTTTGGCAATGATATTTCGTTGAGGACTCTGTAGGAGGGAGATGTTCTGGGGTAACAAATGCCTTCGCAGACACAATTTTCTTGCTGAGAAGATTGTAGCGCAAAGATGCAAGTGCATCGGTATTCTTGCCACCAAACATGACTGCCATCGCCTTGCTCCCAAGGTCCTCTATGGCAGCTTTTGCTTGCTTTGGTAGTGCAAATCCATTCGCACATGCCTGGATGGTCGTTTCCCCATTCACAAGTTTCTGGAAAGCAGTTTTCTTCCCAACACCAAAAATGCGTGATGTTGTATCAGCCTGTGAAGGCATGAACAAACATCAACAGACAACACAAGTCTTTACCCAGGACCTTTTGCATCTCGCTGATGTCATACACCTTGGGTACTTTTGACTTATCTGAACGAAAATAAAGGCCTCTATTGCTCGTCTCACCATAGTAGAGAAGAAGAACAAGTAAATCTGTATCTTCCCCTATCAAGGTTGTGGGCTGATGTTGTGACGCTTGGACTGCAGCCTTGACAATGTCCACATCTGCATCCCCTGGTGCATTGATGACAGCACAGCCCTTCTTCTGCAGTTCCTCAGGGACAAGAAGAATAAGCCCTCGTTTGTTACTGGATCTGGATAGGAAGTCATCCTTTCTTCCCACAAACTCAGTATTTGCATCCAAGCTAATAACCGGGTGTGCATGTTGCCCGCGCCGCTGATGTGTATTGTCTTTGATAGAAGGACCTTCACTATAACCATCAAAGACAACAGTTGCTTTACCATAATGCTTTATCGTAAAGTCTGCATATGACTGTGCAATGGCACCATAACTGTCACCCCTCTTCCATGGCAAGCGATGAATCAGGGAGCCACCATCAAGGACATACTGTTCAGTTGGTGGGATTGTTTCAGCCTAGAAAACAATATTTATTTTATGTATAGGAAAAAGTCTAAAAATGTATTTAGTTTAGGACAAATTTGATCCACAGAGCTATCCACAACCTGTCAATAATTAACTGATACTCCTCACCTGAAATGGGTGACCTTTTCAGATGGTTTTAATAGGGCAAATACAAAATATTGGATTTCATAATTATGTAAGTGTATCTCTGCAGTTTGGACAAGACCAGTGGATTCCCAGGCCTCATAAACATAGGATTAGACACCAAAATTACTTGTCTAGGGTATATAATAAAGGAGCTATACACATTTTAGGGTGATTTTGACCATCTGGGACGCCATCTTGAAAATGACCTTTTTAGTGGTCAGACTTTGGCAGACTTTTAGTATGTTATTAAGGACACCTAATGCTACAGAAAACTGTTGAAAAACCTTTTGTTGCAATTTTTTTGGGGTAAGGTGCTTTTTTTTCATATCTGCACCCGCCTATTTCTTAAACCCTTGCTGATGTCTTTCCCTCCTAGGCTGAGTGCTTCAGGACAACAAACTAGCAGAACATTTGCTTTTATAGAAGTACAAACTTGTTAAGTCCCGTGGAAGTGGTTGGTTGGGAACGTTGTTAATGTTGCCTACTTTATTTTCCTATTTTTGTCTTTATCTTTGGTTAAAAGAAGCATCAACTTGCATTTCCACGACTGCAACTGCTTTCTAAACTTCACACAATCGTGTTTATTCAGTTAAAGTCAGTCCTTGATTTTCCCCGGACCGCCCGGACCCAGAGGAAGTTGTGAGGCGACCTCGTCTCCGGTTACTCCGGTTACTCCGGTTACTCCGGTGATTTTAAAGTCTCTGAGATACACCACATAAAATCATTTATTAAGTTAGTTAGTTAATCTTTATTTCGGTCAATTATAAGCATGAAAATCAATAAGCAAGATAATAAACATTTACAGGTTTTTCTTTGGTCAACGTGGTGATTATTTTGACCCAAAAGGTCTGGGCTTAAAAAATAAAGCTTATCTTGCCTTTTAACATAATAGAATATGCAAAAAGAACAAATGAAGTATCATGAGGCTACACAAAATAATAATAATAATAATAATAATAATAATAATAATAATAATAATAACTGTAATAATAGTAATAATAATGATAATGTGATAATAATTATAGCTCTGAAAACAGAAAGTGAAAAGATGCTAAGGAAACCGACAAAACCAATTTAAGTTGTCATTTCATCTCATGCATGTGTATTGTGCCTATACATCAAATCCTACATACTATACATTCAATTCAATTTTATTTATATAGCGTCTAATACAAGATGTTGTCTCTAGACGCTTTCCAGAGATCCAGAACATGAACATAAACATAAATATAATTATAAATATAAATATAATCCCCCGAGCAATTATTACATAAACAATGGCAGGTAAAAACTCCCATAGTGGGAGAAAAACCTTAAGCCAAACAGTGGCAAGAAAAACTCCCCTTTAGGAGGAAGAAACCTGGACCAGGACCTGGATCATAAGGGGGGACCCTCCTGCCGAAGGCCAGACTGGGGGAGTCGGGGACGTCAGCAGCACAGCAGGCAGGTGGAAGCAGCAACGGGACGACTAGAGGGGGGGGGGGGGGCGTCAGCAGCACACAGCAGACATCCACGTAGGCAGGTGGAAGCAGCAACAGGATGACCGGGGATGGGGTGGGGACCGGGACCGCAGGCCAGAACGCAGCTCCCGAGGCTCCGGCCTGCAAACATGCACAAAAAAGAGAAAAGGGGGGGCCGGCACAAGAAACTACAGGAGCGATGGACAAAACGATAGCTTTGAGACATTTATAAAAATGGAAATGGAGAAGAGAGGAAGGGAAAGGGAGAGAAGAAGAAGGGTGAGAGACACCGCCCAGCGGATCATGTCTGTCCCCCCTGCAGCATAGGCCTATAGCAGCATATCTACCACCAAGCTATATTTGAGACTAACTATTATAGTCTTGTTCTATAGCTGCAACTATGACTACTGACTCTAACACACTAGAGTTTACACTACCTAGAGATTTACCAACACCAGCTAGAGGTTTACTAAACACTAACTATAGGCTTTACTAAACAGAAAGGTTTTAAGTTTAGTTTTAAAGGTGGAGGTGGTGTCAGCCTCCTTAACCCAGATTGGAAGTTGGTTCCATAGTAATGGTGCCTGATAGCAGAACGCCCGCCCCCTCCAAATCTACATTTAGATACTCTAGGAACTACGAGTAAACCTGCACTCTGAGAGCGGAGAGCTCTGCCAGGAACATAAGGCACTATCAGGTCTTGTAAATACTGCGGAGCTGAACCGTTTTGACCTTTATATGCAAGTAATAACATTTTAAATTGGATTCTGAATTTTCCAGGTAGCCAGTGGAGCGACGCTAACACTGGAGAGACGTGGTCTCTCCTGCTGATTCCTGTCAGTACTCGTGCTGCTGCATTTTGGATCAGCTGGAGCCTATTCAGAAAATTACTTGGACATCCTGCAAACAACACATTACAGTAATCTAGTCTAGAAGATACAAACGCATGAACTAGTTTTTCTGCATCACTCTGCAAGACGATTTTCCTAATTTTTGCAATATTACGGAGATGGAAAAACGCTATTTTACAAACCTGATTAACATATGGTTTAAACGACAAATCCTGATCGAAAACAACTCCAAGGTTTCTCACAGTTGCACTGGAAGCCATCGCAACACCATCTAATCCCTTCCTAAGATGCTCTGGACCAAGAATGATAACCTCTGTTTTATCTGAATTTAGAAGCAAGAAATTTCTGGACATCCAGTCCTTGATGTCCCTAAGACATGCCTGAAGTTTAACTAACGGTTCTGTTTCATCCGGCTTCATAGACAAATAGAGCTGCGTATCATCAGCATAACAATGAAAGTGTATGCCGTGATTCTGGATTATACTTCCCAATGGCTGCATGCATAAACTGAACAAGATTGGCCCTAGCACTGAACCCTGCGGAACACCATAACAGACCCTTGACTGTTCTGAAGAAACCTCATGTACATGAACAAACTGGAACCTGTCAGATAGATATGATTTAAACCAACGTAGAGCTGTCCCTTTTATCCCAACAACATGCTCTAACCTGTGCAGTAAAATGCCATGATCTACAGTGTCAAAAGCAGCACTGAGGTCCAGTAAAACCAGTATGGACACTAATCCCTTATCTGAGGTCCAGTAGAACCAGTATGGACACTAATCCCTTATCTGAGGTCCAGTAGAACCAGTATGGACACTAATTCCTTATCTGAGGCCATAAGAAGGTCATTCGTAACTCGAACCAGTGCTGTCTCTGTGCTATGATGCATTCTGAACCCTGACTGAAAGACTTCAAACAGATAATTTCTATACTAATAGTCACATAACTGGCTTGAAACTGCCTTTTCCAGAATTTTAGATACAAATGGAAGGTTGGAAATTGGCCTATAATTAGCTAAGGTGTCTGGGTCAAGAGAAGGTTTTTTAAGTAAAGGTTTAATTACTGCGACTTTGAAAACCTGTGGTACATATCCTAAGTTTAGGGATAGGTTGATTTGGTCTAGTATTGTTGTACCAATAATAGGAAGAAAAAAAATAAGTAAAAAGTTCAAGTAAGTGACATTGGAAAGCCACTTACAGACCTGTTGTTGTGTTTCAATCAGCTGTGTGATTGCAGCAGATTACAAATATCTCGTCTTGTAAGACGGGTTGTAGTGAGTTGTGATGACCCTAAAAACTCTTACCTAAAACCTGTTTTTGGGATTATACAGAAAACATTTAATTACATGATTAAATTGTTGTATGTTATGTTTGAATCAGTGAAGTTTTTCTAAGCTTTTAGATTTATGCAAAACGTACAAAGTGGCAATTATTTTGTTAATTGTTTTCTTTTTAAAAAGGAAAACAACAATACAAAGATACAAAAAAGTACATTCAAGTCACTTGATTGTATTTCTTAATAACAAGTCAAACTGCGCCCCCTGCTGATAAGAACATGTAAATCTACCTGTTGACGTCAGTAAATTTAGTAGGTGAAACGGAAAGGTCATTCTTGTGACTGAACGGAGCTGAGACGCCATTTCAGGTGGAGGTTATGAACTAAATACCTGAAATAAAAGGACTTAAATCTGTGATTCAGAGGGACATTTAACTGGTGAGTCTACCGATTGAAGGATACTTCAAAGATTTGAAGAAATGGATGAAAAAACTCTTAAAGATTTCCTGAGCTGCCACGTTTGTTTAGAGACTTTCAAAGATCCGGTGTCTCTGAGCTGCAACCACAACTTCTGTTCAAGCTGCCTGAAAGAGTTCTGGGAACAAAATAAAAACAGAAACTGTCCCATCTGTAAAAGAAAATCTTCTAAAGATCTTATTGTGAACTTTTCACTGAAGGGACTTGCCGACTCTTTTGCTGGAAAACAGACAGGTGGATCGTCTGAGACTGAAAAAGAAGAAAAGAGGGAGGAGGAAGTTTGTAAGAAACACCCAGGAACAACTCCACTGTTCTGTAGAGACGAACAGAGAACTGTGTGTCCTGTCTGTGAGTTTTCTCTGCACCAGAACCACAAAGTGGTTCCTGTAGAAGAAGCAGTCGGTGAGCTGAAGGAGCTGCTGAAATCTGACTTAAAGTCTCTGCAGGACAAGAGGAACAAATACAAACGAGTGGAGGAAACATATAAAGATGTGGTTCAACACTTGGAGAAGCAGCTGCTGTCCACAGAGAAGCAGATCAGAGCAGAGTTCAACAAACTCCAGCAGTTCCTGAAGGAGGAAGAGGAGTCCAGACTGGCAGCTCTGAGGGAGGAAGAGGAGCAGAAGGGGAGGAGAATCAGCGGGGAGAGGAAGAGGATCCAGGAGCAGATCTCCTCTCTGTCAGACAGCATCTCTGCTGTGGAAGAAGAGCTGCAGAAAGACAACATGTCGTTCCTCAGCAGGTACAAACCCACCCGGGACAGAGCCAGAGAGCAGAGCTCAGTGTCAGATCCACGGCTGCTCTCAGGAACTCTGGTAGACGAGGCCAAACACCTGGGAAACCTGGCCTTCAGAGTCTGGGAGAAGATGGGGGACCAGGTCCACTTCAGCCCGGTGGTTCTGGACCCAAACACTGCAGCCCCCTGGCTCTATCTGTCTGCTGATCTGACCAGTGTGAGTTATGGAGATACATGGCAGCAGCTTCCTGATAATCCAGAGAGAAACGCCAAGTATGCCGATGTTTTTGGTTGTGAGGGTTTGACCTCAGGGAAACACAGCTGGGAGGTGGAGGTGGGAGATCATCCTCACTGGAATATTGGTTTGGTTAAAGACTCAGTTGACAGGAAGAACGAGAGATTTGTTTCACCTAAATATGGAATCTGGTGTTTGTTGCATCGTGATGGAAAATACACCAATGGTGTTAGTAAGACCGTCACGGTGGAGACGAGTCTCCGGAGGATCAGAGTCCAGCTGGACTATGACAGGGGGAAGGTTTCCTTCTACAACGCTGAAGACATGACACACATCTACACTTACAGTGACACTTTCACTGAGAAACTCTTCCCTTATTTCTATGTTGGAAAGTGTGGTGATGGAAAAACTTCTGAGATCAAAATCTGTCAGACAAAGAAAAGATTAACCTGAGATAAAGAAAATATATTCATGTGTCTTTAATGTTTTGATGGAATAACTTTTCCAAGAGCAGGATTATTTTAAGTAAAAAGTTCACATGTGCAAACAAACGAATCTCAAAACGTTGAAAATACGACACATTTAAATATTATTGTAAAACATTCAGCGTATTTGTTCAGCGTTGAATAAGATACCAAAATATAAAAGTTTATAAAGTTGTGATTCATTTTATCTAAGATTATATTCATGTTATAAATGTGCTGGAATCACTGGGACGAGATTTGATGTTTTACTTTCAAACTTTACTGTTTAAATAAATGTTGTAACCAGTTAGAAATATGACATAAAAATCCACCATGTTCCTAAATGTGAGAGCTATTTTTAATCAACCTGATGATTTTATAACATTCGAAGAGTAAAAGTAAAATAAAATCGGTATTAAAGAACATATTTCTGTGTAAATGTAAGTGTTCAAATGTCAGAGTTTATAAGTCGCTCCTCAAGTTTCAGTCCAAAGATCAGAGATTTTAAACAAACTGCAACTAAAAGATACTAAAACATGAAAAACTGTTTAAACGTCTAAAATCACAGCTGGTTCTCATGTGAGCAAATGCTTCATAATTGTTGCTTCATATCTTTTTAAACCGTTAAATGTATCATGTATGTTTATTTTATCATTCTTAACTGTGGTTCATAAAACCTTCATATGTGAAACATTGATTTTGTTTAAGTTTCTTTCAATCAAACATCTGTATTAACCTGGTAAACAAACAGGATCATGATTTATTTTAATTATTTGATATCCTGATATAATAAACTGCATGTAATTTCTTTTTGGGGGAAATAAAATATGAATGAAGTGAAGTGACTTTGGTTTAATGAGTCTGTAAAAACAGGGAGACACAGGTTTCTATTTAAATCAGCGGTTTTCAGAAAAATATTTCCAATTCCCCAAGGGGGGCCTGACTGAAACAGTTTGAAACCACTGGCTTGAAGCTCCTGAGAGGTTCCTGGTTCTGGGTGAACCGAGGGGGAATCACCACTAGAGGGAGTTTGAAGCCAGTTCCTGCTGCTGCTGCTGCTGCTGCTGGTGGGAGGATGGTAATGTTAATGATAATATAATAATTATGATGATAATACTAATGATAGTAATACTAATTATACTACTACTAATAATAAGATTAGATTGTTCTTTATTTCTCCCTCAATGGGGAAATTAATTAATGATAATAAACAGAATAATTTTAATTTTTAATAAAATAAAACAAAGTAAAGTAAAATTGGAAAAAACAACAAATTACAAATTATGCAATAAAAAAAACACTTTCCAATAAACTTCCATCCATCCATCCATTATCTTACCCGCTTTATCCCTTGCGGGGTCACAGGGGTCTGCTGGAGCCTATCCCAGCTCATTTTAGGTGAGAGGCAGGGGTTACACCCTGGACAGGTCACCAGTCCATCGCAGGGCCACATATAGACACACAAACCATGCTCACAATCACACTCACGCTCACACCTACGGGCAATTTAGAATCATCAATTAACCTAGTATGCATGTTTTTGGACTGTGGGAGGAAGCCGGAGTACCCGGAGAAAACCCACGCGAGCACGAGGAGAACATGCAAACTCCACACAGAAAGGCCCCTGCCGGGCCTGGGAGTCGAACCGGGGACCTTCTTGCTGTGAGGCAACAGTGCTAACCACTAAGCCACCGTGCTGCCTCCAATAAACTTAATTTAAATAAAAAAAAATAAATAAAAAAAAACTACAACAAAGTTATAAAATAACACAAAATAGCTGTCGTCAAACACAGATAGTCGTATTCTTTTTTGATTCAAAGGAAAAAAATATGACAATGGTGCTAAAAAGAGAGAGAGGAAAAAAAAGAAAACCCACCTAACTTAACAATTATCATGATATTTCTTCATCAAACTGGCTTTTATTATTCTTTTAAATGTAATGTTTGATTTACATTCTTTGGCTTCTGTATCCAGATTGTTCCATAAACTGAAACCTTTTACAGAAACACAACGTTCCATTAATTTGGTCCTGAATTTAGTTTTTTTAAAGGTCTCTGTTCCTTTTAAGTTATACTTATTTTCTCTTTTTTCAAAATTTTTCCACTTCTGAGTAATATTTCTTTCTGCAGAATATTTCTTTCTCAGAAAGAATAACCGTAAAGACCGGTTCCAAGGTAGCACCAACTCTCTGCTGGTCTGCTGAGTGTCCATCATGCTTTCTGGATTGATCTGCAGTAATGTTTGCTTTTCTTAAACCCTTGCTGATGTCTTTCCCTCCTAGGCTGAGTGCTTCAGGACAACAAACTGGCAGAACATTTGCTTTTATAGAAGTACAAACTTGTTAAGTCCCGTGGAAGTGGTTGGTTGGGAACGTTGTTAATGTTGCCTACTTTATTTTCCTATTTTTGTCTTTATCTTTGGTTAAAAGAAGCGTGAACTTGCATTTCCACGACTGCAACTGCTTTCTAAACTTCACACAATCGTGTTTATTCAGTTAAAGTCAGTCCTTGATTTTCCCCGGACCGCCCGGACCCAGAGGAAGTTGTGAGGCGACCTTGTCTCCGGTTACTCCGGTTACTCCGGTTACTCCGGTGAGTTTAACGTCTGCACTTATGTTTCCGTGGCTCTGAGATACACGTAAATACATTTATTTATTTCATTCAAAACAAGTGAGAGCTCATCATTTATTTTCTTCAGTTCATCTGCTTTGAATCGACCCCATGTACATCAATTAATGCAAGAGAAATATGGAATAGTTGTGACAACGACCTAAAAATGTGCAGTTCTATCTACAAGTTCAAGAAAATGTTTAAAGAAAATATTGTAAATAAATATAAAACACTATAACTATAAAGTATATTATCAAAAACATTCTAGAATGTGAAACGTCAATTTTATATTTTGTCTTATTTATTTTTTTATCTTCTTTATGCATTGTTTGTTTTCATGGATTAATGCTAATGTTTCAGATTTAAGTCGATCACAAGACAAGGCAAGTTTATCTGTATAGCACAATTCAACACAAGGTAATTCAAAGTGCTTTACATCAACATTAAAAGCGGCAAGACACAATTAAAACATAAATAACAAATAAAATGAAATAAAATGATAAGAAAAGAGGTAAAATAATAGAAAGCACAAGTTGTTAAAAAGTAAGGGCAGTAGATCCAGCAGGTTCATCTCATTCTTACAATGGCAAGAATTACGTTTCTATACGGTCAAAACGTACAAAGACCGGGTCAAAAACAGGATTACAAAAGTAATCTGTAACAATTCGTACGGTGAATTAAACCAATTTGACAATTTGACAAGATAAAAAGGGTATAAACTACGGCTTCAGCTACACCTTTTCAGCAAAAGCAATGTTTATTTTACTTTTTTCATTTTTTTGTTTTTGTAAAAATGGCTTAACTTGTACAAGGCTTAAGACCGAAATAAAGACTATTCATTCATTCATTCATTCATTCATTCATTCATTCATTCATTCATTCATTCATTCATTCATTCATTCATTCATTCACATTCCGTACGTTTTATTCCTTTTGTGCGAGCAGCAGACAGAACTAAATAATGTGTTTGTTGGTGTCAAAGTCCGGTGAATCACAAGGTCTGTCTTTGCTGTTGCTCCCTAGTTATGTGAGGCGGCCTTGTCTCCGGTTACTCCGGTTACTCCGGTCATTTTAACATCTGCATTCATGTTTCCGTTAGTGTCGCCATCCGTCCCTTGAAATACGGAATTGTTACGTAATTGGGAATTAAAAGTCGTGTTCCATATTGAACCAATACGGACATTTATTATGCTCTTTTTTATTGATGTCATAATATACAGGTGAAAGTCGGAAAATTTCAATATATTGCAAAACGTCATTCGTAGTAATTTCAACTAAAGGTGAAACAAATATATTATTTACCACTACATGCAAAGTGAGATATTTCAAGCCTTTATTTGTTGTAATTTTGTTGATTATGGCTCACAGTTTATGAAAACCCCAAATAAAAAAATATCTTTAATATTATGAAATCAATAAACAATTCAATCATCAAAATTATAACAATTAAAGGTTTAACACATCTTGTTTTGCATGTAATGAGACTATGTAATATATTAGTTTCACCTTTTAAGTTGAATTATTGAAATAAATTAACTTTTACACCATATTCTAGTTGAATTATTGAAATAAATTAACTTTTACACCATATTCTAGTTGAATTATTGAAATAAATTCACTTTTACACCATATTCTAGTTGAATTATTGAAATAAATTCACTTTTACACCATATTCTAGTTGAATTATTGAAATAAATTAACTTTTACACCATATTCTAGTTGAATTATTGAAATAAATTAACTTTTACACCATATTCTAGTTGAATTATTGACATAAATGAACTTTTACACCATATTCTAGTTGAATTATTGAAATAAGTTAACTTTTACACCATATTCTAGTTGAATTATTGAAATA
>NC_084605.1:3132786-3135286 GCF_033807715.1 Cololabis saira | reverse complement strand
TCTTTAATATTATGAAATCAATAAACAATTAAATCATCAAAATTATAACAAATAAAGGGTTAACACATCTTGCTTTGCATGTAATGAGACTATGTAATGTATTAGTTTCACCTTTTAAGTTGAATTATTGAAATAAATTAACTTTTACACCATATTCTAGTTGAATTATTGAAATAAGTTAACTTTTACACCATTTTCTAGTTGAATTATTGAAATAAATTAACGTATAAATACGTAAATACATATAAATCTCTCTCTCTGTGTGTGTGTGTGTGTGTGTGTGTGTGTGTGTGTGTGTGTGTGTGTGTGTGTGTGTGTGTGTGTGTGTGTGTGTGTGTGTGTGTGTGTGTGGGGGATTTGATGTATAGACTCAATACATGCATGAGATTAAATGCCAACCTAAATTGGTTTTGTCGGTTTCTTTAGCATCTTGTCACTTTCTGTTTTCAGAGCTATTATTATTATTATTATTATTATTATCATCATTATTATTATTACTATTATTATTATTACAGTTATAACAGCTATTACTATTATTATTATTATTACAGTTATAACAGCTATTATTATTATTATTATTATTATTACTATTATTATTATTATTACAGTTATAACAGCTATTATTATTATTATTATCATTATTATTACTATTATTATCATTACAGTTATTACAGCTATTATTATTATTATTATTATTATTATTATTATTATTATTATTATTATTAAAAATAATAAATATCCATGTCTATAGTTGATATTCTGGTATGAAAACCTTCCTGAGTGGCAGCTGGATCAGAGTTATCAGCTCATGAAGTTCAGAAAGTTACATTTTAGATGCTGCTGTAGGGCTGGGCGATATGGACCAAAAGTCATATCTGGATATTTTCTAGCTGAATGTTGATACTCGATATATATTGATATTTTTTTTGTGCCATAATTGGGGTTTCCCCCAAAGCATTATAGCATAGCATCTCTGTTAGCATCTCTGTTAGCATCTCTGTTAGCTTTTTTCTGAGGCAAACCCTTAAAAAAACAGTCAGTTTTATACAAAGCCTCGTGCCAAATGTCACACAGGTTCCTTTATTAACAGAGGTCTGCACAATATCAAAATGTATAAAACAAATGAAATAAAAATAAACTGCCTGCATATATAGAATAAAAATGCTTCTTGAATAAAATAAAACAAATATCCCTTTCCTGCATAACAATTAAATTAAAATACACTGTGCAATTAATACAATGTAGACAGTAACAGGCAGACTTTTCCACTGAGGTTGACAGTTGTGCAAATAACAAAACATTTGTGCAAATCTCAAATAAAACATTCTAGTCAATTTGTCACAAAATAAGCTATATCAAAATCACAAAAAAAAAAAAAAAAAAAAAATTAAATCAATATAAACGATATTGTCTCGTACCATATCACGTTTGAAAATATATCGATATATATTAAAATCTCGATATATCGCCCAGCCCTACTATTACTATTAAAGATCCATGTCTATAGATGATATTTTGGTATAAAACCTTCCTGAGTGGCAGCTGGATCATAGTTATCAGCTCATGAAGTTAAAACCCCCTTCAGAAAATTACATTTTAGATGCTGCTGCATATCCTGATTTAGACTCATGTTCAGGAAATCTGTCAATGTTTCACAATATTGTCTTTGGTATCATTTTAAAGGGGGCATTTTAATCATTCATTCAAGCTAAGATGTGAATCTTTCTGACCAACATAGAGGTCACTGCAGCTCTTTAAACTATAAACAACACACATTTTTACACCATTTTCACCTAAATGATATAGTATCTTTTATCCCTGTGTTATCTAGGAACAACAGAGACACAAAATACAAAAACTGGAAAACTGGAAATGTAAGAAATGTATAATATACCCCTAATATATCATTGTTGCAGGTTATTGTGAGCCTTAAACTAGAAGAGCATCATTAGCCGCTAGGCTAATGTCACAATCATGCAAGTACATAAAGGAACCTTAGTTTTAGAAACAACATTATAAAAATAACAATATTGTAAATAAAATTAACATTGTTATTAATGGGAATATGTCAAGATCTGATTATAGTTGGGTTATCAAGTTCTGTGTACTTAAGATAATGTTAAGAAGGTTAACAAGTACAGAATCATCACATGATGTCACTCAAACTCTGATCAGCTGCCACTCAGGAAGGTTTTCATACCAGAATATCATCTACAGACATGGATATTTTATAAAATTATAAGTAAGTTTGTCACCTTGAGTGGTACTGACTAGGGCTGTTCGATTAATCGATTTTAAATCGTAATCGCGATTATGTAATTAGAACGATGTTAAAACGTGAAAATCGTAAAATCGATTTTTAATTTTTTTTTTTTTTTTTTTTTTACCTTGTCTGCACACATATTAATGATTGATACCATATTAATGATTGATGGAAATACCTCTCAATACCTGCGACAAGTGCCCCATGGGAGAGGCTCTTTAGTGTAGGAGGGGGCGT
>NC_084605.1:3097786-3127786 GCF_033807715.1 Cololabis saira | reverse complement strand
TGGATCAAAACAAAGCTTATCAGCTCTGGTGCCACAACATGTAGAAACAGGAAACTGTAAACTAAAACAAAAAAGTGCAGAATAGTGCAATAACAAAAATAAATACATTTAACTTCAAAAGAGGTAGTTTACCTACTACATTCAGGTAGATTTCTGTTAGCCGCGCTTTTTTCCCTTATAATATGTCATAATAAACACACATCAACTGTCTGTATTGTTAAATACAATTATAAAACTATCTAATAATTAATATATATTAAAAATAGTGTTGTCCCGATCAATCAGGCCCGATCACGGCTTTTCAAAACATCAGTATCGTCCAAAAAAGTATCGGGACAAACCTAGTTATTAATGTTTTTAATATATATTAAACCGTTTTATATATCGTTGCATTTAATGACGAAGTAAGTAAAACTAACATGGTTTAATGTTTGAATTGTGAAATGTTCTATCTGTTCATGTTCATTAATCTGCTGCCATTCATTCATTCATTCATTCATTCATTCATTCATTCATTCATTCATTCATTCATTCATTCATTCATTCATTCATCCATTCAGAATGCTGCACTAAGGTTAAGCTAAAAAGTATTTTAATTTTCTTGTTTGTGAGTTTGACTGGACGTCATTCAATGACCTCTTTTGAAGTTTAATGTATTTATTTTTGTTATTCACTATTCTGCACTTTTTGCTTTAGTTTGCAATTTCATGTTTTTACATTTTGTGGCACCAGAGCTGATAAGCTTTGTTGAAATAAATGTCCATGTTGTTTCCAATGGACAAGAAAAGAAAGTTTTGGTCCTCTTTTTTTTTTAATTCATTGCCAAAATGTATCTGATCGGGAAAAAGTATCTGAAATGTATCGGGAGCCAAAAAAAGTGATCGGATCGGAAAAAATCAGGATCGGCAGAAACTCAAACTCAAGTGATCGGGAGCTAAAAAATCCTGATCGGGACAAACCTATTTAAAACATTAATAACTAGGTTTGTCCCGATGCTTTTTTGTCCGATAGCGATGTTTTGAAAATGACGTAATCGATTGATCGGGACGACACTAGTTTCTACGTGCATTTCTAAACTAGGATTGGAACCAACGTAGAGATTCACTAATCTTCGGGCCTCAGAACTGCTGAGCTCTAGATTCAGACGCTCTGGTTTCACCTTTCAGTCAGAGTTTCAGTCAGAGTTTCAGTCAGAGTTTCAGTCAGAGTTTCAGTCAGAGTTTCAGCCAGAGTTTCAGCCAGAGTTTCAGTCAGAGTTTCAGTCAGAGTTTCAGTCAGAGTTTCAGTCAGAGTTTCAGTCAGAGTTTCAGTCAGAGTTTCAGTCAGAGTTTCAGCCACAGTTTCAGTCAGAGTTTCAGTCAGAGTTTCAGTCAGAGTTTCAGTCAGAGTTTCAGGCAGAGTTTCAGTCAGAGTTTCAGGCAGAGTTTCAGTCAGAGTTTCAGGCAGAGTTTCAGTCAGAGTTTCAGGCAGAGTTTCAGTCAGAGGCAGCGAGCGGCTTGGGAGGAAAGAGAAGAGTTTTCTGGTCACATTTCCATCCATGCAGATCCACATGCAAACAAGTGCAGTAGAGGGCCAAGAGAAATCTTACACCCGTTTGCATTGTTGAAGTTACTGCAACCTAACACCATCTGCATCCTTTTCAAATTAAGAGCCCCCCAGCGTTTCAGTGGGCATATACACCCTTCATTTCTTTAAAATGCTTTTATTGTGAAATATTTGCAGGAAGCTGTTGGGGGAACACTCATTAACATGCAAAATTCAAGTTAGCGCTCAAAATTGCAGTAATATGTGTGTGTGTGTGTGTGTGTATATATACATATATATATATATATATATATATATATATATATACCAGTGTTTCCCCTACCATTATATTGGCCTGGCGGGGCCGCCAGGCCAACGAGACCCCCCGCCAGGCCTAAAAAAAAAAAAAAAAAAAAAAAAAAAATCAATGATCATTTACGTTTAGGAGCCTCTGCGCAGCGTTGTTCTGCAACAGGAGTCAACCTGCTTCGTTGCCTAGTAACGCTGCTGAAACGCGGGCATATTATTATGGGATGTATAGAGTTTGTAGCTAGTCAAAGAAAAAAGAAAAAATATAGCGGGCGACAGACAACATGATAACAGAAATGTTTCTGCAGGTCCGTGTGTTTGTGTTAGCATGAGACGCTGCAGGGAAGCGTGAAGGAAAACACCGCCCGACGAGACACCAGGGGTCCGCGGGGTCCTAGTGCCAGCCATGTATGAGCGTCTAGGCTGATTTATGGTTCTGCGGTACACCAACGGCGTAGGGTACGCGGAGACACGCACCGTACGTGCACGTCGCCGTGTACCCTACGCTGTAGGCTCTGCGTTGGTGTAACGCGGACCATAAATCAGCCTTTACCGTCCTGACACCGGTCCGACTGGTGACCCAGTAAAAAACAACGCATCTAAACATCTGGCTGGGATCCCGAATGGCTTAATAAACATAAATACAGCCCTTGGTTGTACCACACTCCCCATGGTACATTTCCAATTTGTTGTTTAGCTTACATTTTTGTTCTGATTGAGCTTTTTTTGGTAAGCAATAATGATGAAAATAACACAGACAATAGATTGTCTTTCCACTAGAACCACTAAAGGTTCATTTTTTCCCCAGTCAAATGCATGTAACTCTGTTATAACCAAACGGGTAAAACAAATCTACAATGTTTAAATTATTTATAACTGATATAATCTCAATTGTGAATAGGGATGTTTTGTGGCATATGCCGTCAGCACAAGCAGCCGTTAAAAAGAGGACCATCTCAGAGGGTTTTCATAGAGATCCCTCTGAAATATCTAGAAAAGATGCTCAATGCTCATATGGGGTCAGACCTTTCAGGCCCAGGACACTTTGGTTAAAGGTTAGATTAAATCTAATTATTTCATTGAAGTGATATCATTCAGCAATATATAGGCCTACAATGATTTTTAATGTAAAACTTTGTTATATTGCTACATGTCCAATATGCCGTCCCACGCGCCTCGTCTGTTTAGGATTTTTTCGGTGGTACCACCGGGCCTGAAAAAAATTCTAGGGGAAACACTGTATATACATATATATGTGAGTGTGTGTGTATGTATAGTATGTATGTATGTATGTATATATACGGTATATATATTTACACAGAAAATAGAAACCATAATACAAACTTTTTTTTAAAATTGTGAGTATAAATACATTTGATAATTAAACTGTTTTTATTAAATAATTAATAAATTAAAGTCACACCGGCTGAAACATCGCCGGTCGAGCAAGAATTTTGCAACCGGTGCATCTCCACTTTCTTCTTCTCCTTGGCCTCTAAAGCACGCATCAAATACCGTTTGTGTTTCCTTATACAGTATGTTCTTAATACAGTTAAAACAACTTTGTCCTTTCACATTAACGCTGCTGTTCTTAAATATCTGAATCAAATACCTGATTGTGATGCTCCTACTTGAACACGGGTGTTGTCATGGATGTAGTTCCCATCGTCACCACCAGAGGGAGCTCTTTCTCCTGAAGTGAATAAACCTGAGCAGAGGTGGTTAGAGTTATCTTCTTCCTCCTGTACTTCCTTTATCTGCAGGAATTTGTCTGATTCCTGTTAATTAGTTCCTCAGGGGGATTTAAACGGTGCCTTTGTCTTTTTTGAAGCTGGTTTTCTGATTGTATTTAAATCATTCAGGGACTGATGTCACAGTTTATAGAAGCAGATCTGTGTTTGTATCCAAAGTCTCCTGTTATTACATTAAACATGTACAGTAGTTATACAGGACTGTCTCAGAAAATTAGAATATTGTGATAAAGTTCTTTATTTTCTGTAATGCAATTTAAAAAAAACAAAAACGTCATACATTCTGGATTAATTACAAATCAACTGAAATATTGCAAGCCTTTTATTATTTTAATATTGCTGATTATGGTTTACAGTTTAAGATTAAGATTCCCAGAATATTCTAATTTTTTGAGATAGGATATTTGATTTTTCTTAAGCTGTAAACCATAATCAGCAATATTAAAATAATAAAAGGCTTGCAATATTTCAGTTGATTTGTAATGAATCCAGAATGTATGACATTTTTGTTTTTGTAATTGCATTACAGAAAATCACAATATTCTAATTTTCTGAGACAGTCCTGTATATAGTGTTAATGTCAGTATGAAACTATGGTATTTGATTTTAGAGAAGCACCTTGGATCCAAAGAATCCAAATCAAACATTACATTCAAAAGAACAATTAAAGCCAGTATGTTAAGGAAATATAATGAAATATGTTAGTTACATTATCATGAAAGGTATAAACATTGTTTGTTGTTGGTGAATGGTTTTAACTGAATTGTAACTTGGGAACTAAAAAGGAATGTGATTTTCTGTGTCGGCCGGCAGATATTTTATTTTAGTTTTTTGTTTACTTTGTTGTTGTTTTTTAATTTACGTTCTTTGTAAATTGATTTCATGGGAAAAAGAGGCAGATTAAATAAGATTCTTCTTCTTGCTGCTCCCTTTTCATGCAGAATTTAAGAACGTTTGTGTTTATAATTGTTTTGTTGTTTTATTTTATCAATGAATGAAATAAAGAATAAATAAATAAATAAGAAATTTTAGGAAATAAAACCAGCTTAAACAATCTCTTCATAGGGTTTTATTACAATGTTTTGTTTTAATAGAAATGAACTAAGTAGTAACTTGCAGGACTGGGGATAGCTGTCGTTGGGATCAATGCTGCTGATCATTTATCAATATTCTCATCACTACTCGTCTATAATGTCAGATAAAAGTCAAGAGGGCGACATGAAAACACGATTCAATCTTTTTTAAAGCCATTTTATCACTTAATGCCTCTATGAAACTAGCAGAATGAATAATTAAAAACAGAAAAAATAACCTTTTCTAGTGATGACCCCCCCCCGATAAATACCCCGACTATTTAATAAAATAGACACGTTAATTACTTCAACTGTCCCCATACAGATTAAAATTACTGTTTACTTTCTGTAAAGAGAGTACATTCAAGTATTAATATCGGGCACAGAAATAGTAATACAGAGTAAAATGGTGTATTTTAGTCTCCTTTAGTAAAGTAGAATTAGTTGAATTGAATTTAAATTTTATTTCGAACATCAAACAGTAGTGAAAACAAAACAAAACAATCAATAATTAATAAATAAATAAATGTAAATAAGAAAACAAAATAAACTAAAGCATAAATAAAAACATGCATCCATATTAACCAGTAACCATAATTAACATGCTTGAAAAGGAGTATGAAGAAGTAAAAACTTATTAAATCTTACCCCCTAAACTCTATTTCATTATAATCAAAATTAATTTAATTTCTATACAAAAAACAAAAGATATCTATATATATCTATATACATATATAACACACACACACACACACACACACACACACACACACACACACACACACACACATATATATATATATATATATATATATATATATATATATATATATATATATATATATATATGCATATGCACATGCACTTTTTGGATATGACATATATGTATGTACTGTGTGTGTGTGTGTATATATATATATAATATATATAATAATAACATCCTCACACCTATATAAACTGATATAAATAAACCCATTTATAAATGAATAAATCAGTATCAACAATATACAAAGCAACCAAAACCCTCTCAAGCCCCCTGCTCCCTGTGTCTGGTAAAAATCATTAGTTTATATTTGTTTTTAAACTGGTTGATGCTTCAAATCCATTCAGTCTGTTCTGTTTGATGCCCAGAATGTAGAAAGACTAACTTTTGTTACAGAATGTACAGATGCTACAGAAATGTTTTCCCGGTACCAAATGACCCACGGCCCAAATGCTCCTGGCCCCTCTTTCAAATTGTAGAATCGTGGCCCGTGAGTCAAAAAGTTTGCAGACCCCTGATCTAGCTCGTCCTCTGACCTCTGACCTCTGACCTCCTCCCCGTCTCCAGGTCCATCTACGATGACCAGCCCAACACCCACAAGCGCTTCATGGAGAAGCTGGACGCCCGGATCAGGAACCACGACCGCGAGATCGAGAAGATGTGCAACTTCCACCACCAGGGCTTCGTGGACGCCATCACGGAGCTGCTCAAGGTCCGGGCCGACGCAGAGAAGCTCATGGTAAGAGGACCCAAAGAAGCCGTTAGCAGTTTGGTTTTCATCCTCCAGGTGGTGGCCAGGGATGGGAATCGAGAACCGGTTCCCAGTGTTTCAATTCCTTGGAATCGTTTGACTCGTTTTGCCTTTTCATCAGCGTAGAAATGGTACTTTACGTCAGTGGTTCCCAACCTTTTTTCCTTGGAGCCTCACAGTACCAGCCGGCACCCGTACGTACTAGCAGCAAAAGAGTAAAGTGATTCGTTACAAACCTTTAATTTAATTAATTGTGTTTTTTTGATACATTTCTCTTTGGTTTACCCTGTACTTTGTTTTTCTCACCTTCCTTTTGTGTCACCAATGTATAAAATACACACAAAAAATAATTGCAAGGACATAAAAATATTTCTGAAAAATGTCTCTTTTAATATGAGAGCAACATCTTTTTAAATTTTTCCTTTAACAACCTGTCGGAGTAATAGTATGATTAAATGTTGAATAATGATATAATCATACGTTTTTAAGTTTTTATCCTGATAAATAACTTAGTATTTTAAAATGACCAAAATATATTTCTAAGTGGGTTTATACAGACTTGGATTACTGTACTCCATTACGTGTGTTATTATGATTTTTTATTTATTTAACATGTGTAAATATAATTTTTACAACTGCATATCCTCAAAGAAGACAAAGCTTCGCGTCCTCCCAGAGATCTCTGGCGCCCCCCCAGGGGGGGCCCGGACCCCAGGTTGGGAGACACTTCTTTACGTTATAGTTCTGAATAAGCTAACCCAGAGGAAGCATCAAGCGGAGAACTGAAGGGGACCAAATACTGACCCTGTGGTACACCACAAATGAGACATGAGCACAACAAGCTACAGTATGATGTCATATGTTCATCTGAGGTTGTATTTACATCCTTTTAAGACTCGGTAAGGGCTAAATGTTGTTATTATTATTCTTTTTTTTTAATTAATTTATTATTTATTAATGTTTTAAGCATTGATACAGTTTAATTACGGTCCGAGCACTGACAGTGCGAAGGCCTTATTGTATCTGTAGGAATTTCTTTTTCTTCCGTTGAAATGAGGGCCTTTTTTCCCCCTAAACGTTCCCCAAAAGTCACCAAATTTATCACCAATCCAGGCCTGGTGATAAATGTGATATTTAATGGTTTGCATTAATGGGCGTGGCCTAATGGCTCAACAGCGCCCCCTAGAAAACTTTGTGCCTCAAGCCCCACAATACGGTTTGACGTACATGCACGAAAATCGCTACACACCTGTATCATGTCACAACTTAAAGAAAAGTCTCTTGGCTTCATGGCCCAAACCCAACAGGAAGTCAGCCATTTTGAATTAATCGTGTAATTTGGGCGCAATTTATGCTATTTTCACATGTTGTACTTTAACGAACTCCTCCTAGCAGGGTCGTCCGTTCGACATGAAACTCGCTCAGGAGACACAAAAGACATTAACGATGAAAAGTTATAAAAATCATGAGTTTTCGTGAAATGGCCGTGGCGCCGCGTCAAACTTCAACGTTAAACAGGAAGGGATATTAGTAGCCGATTGGTCGATATTTGATAGTTCCTATTTTCTGCCATAACATTTGAATGGTTTGACATGGAGAGTCGTGCGTGGTGTCATCGGACTCGGTTTTGAGTCCTTGACCATAATTGGTGAAAATTAGCCCCGCCCCTTCTTCTGAATGGTTCGATATTTGATAGTTCCTACTTTCTGCCATAACTTTTGAATGGTTTGACATAAAGAGTAGTGTTGCACCGATTGTTCGGTAACCGAAATTGTTCGGCCGAAAATGGCAAAAAAACACTTTCGGTGTTCGGTGGAATAAGTGGGAAAAAAAACAAACAATTAATAACGTTGTAAAATAAGGAAATAGACTGGCCGCTCCGTCCCGTAACGTTGCGCACCACATAAATCGTTGGCCACCCAAAAAGTAACCCCATAAGAATTTTACCAACATTCACCAGGAGGTGGAGCCAAAACAACATAATGCTGGGAAATTAAAAAATTTTCATTTTTTTATGTTCAATAAATATTTTCTACCTTGTAATTTTGTAAAAGATTTTTTTCTTTGAAAAGCCTAAATCAAATTTATTTGATTTATGCAATGGTGAAAAATTGGCAAAATAAATGAAAAACTGCTGAAGAACCATGTTCGGTATTGTTCGGTATTCGGCCAAGTGTTTATTATTATTTTCGGTTTCGGTTTCGGCCACAAATTTTCATTTCGGTGCATCACTAGTTTTAAGCATTGATACAGTTTAATTTCAGTTGAAACAGCCTCTTGTTCACATGCTTATCTCTGCATCGGGGCTCCGGCCGAGCGGATCGGAGACTTTGATGGCGGAGTTTCCGGTCAGGGCAGGTCGCGGCTCGATGCCGCGTGACAAACGCTGAGAGTTACAGAAAATCCCCGTCCAGAATCGAGAAGTTTGTCACTGAATCTGTGAGAAAGAGCCTGTCACAAGTGGTTAGGAGTGAGAGTGGGGGCGCTGCGGTGACGGGTTCAGGTCCCCACTGTCTGGTTAATCTGGATCTGCCGGCCCTTTGTTCCGGCTCCTTCATGGACAATGAGCTGATTAGAAGGCTGAGCGGCGGCCGGGGCGAAGAGAGAGTTCACAGCGAAGGAAACAGTTCAAACAGGAGTGGCAGGTCACGTACGGTACCAAGGTACTCACAGCAGACGCCTCCTTTCACACGCTCCGTATGGAGGAGAAAACACCTAGAAAACAAATACAAACCCTGTTTTCTTATTACAGAAGAGAGCGTTAAGGATAATGAATAGATCTGACTATTATGAACCAACAAATAATCTCTGTATTAAATATAATACTTTAAAATTCCATGACATAGTAGAGCAGAAGTTCAAGAAAATGTTTAAAGAAAATATTGTAAAAAAATATAAAACACTTTTTTTTTCCTTCTTTGTTCTTTTTCTTCTTTTTTTTCCTTTTATTCTCTTTTTTTCTTTTTCCTTTTTTCTTTTTTTGTTCATTTTTCTTATTACAGAAAAGAGCATTAAGGATAATGAATAGATCTGACTATTATGAACCAACAAATAATCTCTTTATTAAATATTATACTCTAAAATTCCATGACATAGTTGAGCAGAAAACTTTTTTTTTCACTTTTTTTCTCTTTTTTCCTTTTTTTCTTTTTTCTCCTTTTTTCCTTTTTTTCTTTTTTCCTTCTTTTTTTCTCCTTTTTTTCTCTTTTTTCCTTTTTCTTTTTTTCCTTTTTTCCTTTTTCTTTTTTCCTCTTTTTTTTTTTCTTATTACTACTTATTATTTCTTCTCTACTCTACCCTACCCTGCTCTACTCTACTCTACTCTACTCAACCTTTTTTAACCCTTGGATGAGAGAAAAACCCGCTTGGAATTCTTATTTTTTCCCTTTCTTTTTTTTTTTAATGTGTCAGGTTTTAATCCTGGATTATAATAACTGTTGAATGTGTTTTATTCTGCTTACATCACCTTATTAACCAATTTCTGACTGTTATTAGCTACTGTACATGTGTTTACGGTTGATGAAACTTTGGCCTGGTCAGACGTGGAAGGAGTAACGTTAGGCCGAGCTGGAACGTTACAATCTCCAGTTTTAGGCTTCGTTATCGTCACTAATTTATCCTTCAGGTCTAACTAGCGTTAAATAGGAAATAGACAAGTTAATTTCACAACGAATGTACTTTTCTTAAACAGCTAGCTAGCTGGTTTTTTCTGCTCTAAAGTTAATTAGTCACATGATTCACGTCATGGGAATCATTTATGCAGAGTTGGAGACTAAATAGTTATTGTCAAAAGTAGATTATTATCACCTGTTAATGGAGTTTTCTCAATCTATTTCGTGTAATTTTATAACTTTGTTGTTTTTTGTTTTTTTTACATTACGTTTATTGGAAAGTGTTTTTTTTTTTGCGTAATTTGGTTTTTGATTTTTTTAATTATTAAATTAATTGACATTTGATTTCTTAGGAAAAAGGGACAGATAAAATAAACTTAGTCTTCTTTCTGTCTCCTTTCATTCAAGGAAAGAGATTTGTTGTAATTATCTTCAACTGTTTTGTTTTTGATTTGAAGATTTTATTTCGAACATGCATGTTAAAAAAGAATACAAAAAAGTAAAAAAAAAAAAAATATATATATATATATATATATATATATTTATATATATATATATATATATATATATATATATATATTTTTTTTAACTCACATTATTTTGGCTCAAATGGCCTTTATTTCTTGTTAAGTTGTTGGACCCCCTGCAGTTCCTCCGCGGCCCCCCTAGGGGTCGCGGCCCCCCGGTTTGAGACCCCTGGTTTAAAGGATCTAGTGACACATATTCCAAGATCCAGCTCTTAAAGGCAGATCTGCATAATTGAGCTGCAGAGCTTCTTTATTAACTGTAAACTGAGTGAGTTCCTACCAGGACAGCAAAAGCTTCTGGGTAAACAATAGCCAGTCATCAGCATACAGGCTGAACTCTCCCTGTTTATCCCAGGTTTCTGCTGAAACTGCAGTGGGCTTAGTGGGCTACCCTGCTGAGCCCCGCGGTGCACATTTAAATATTCTGAATAAAACAACCCAAACAAAGGCTGAAGGGCCTGAATGCAGAAATCTAATCCTGGAGATCAAGCCGGGACTGAGGAAAGCTTATCAAGGTGTGCTTTTATTGTGAAAAACCCAAACCAACAACATTCCTGCTCCTCCGTCAATACTCTAAAGATCTAAATCCTAAAATAAAACCATTTCATGCCTCTTTTTTAAATTGCTGATGAACCAGACTGCTCTTGTTAACAACTATTTTTAGATTGACGTTAATCCGCATTTATTGGGTCGTCACTGTTGGACAATTGAAATAGTAGTAGTTTAAAGTGTGTATCGATGTATTATACACATGTAGTTTAAAGGAAACATGGCCGTATTTATTGTTTTTTTTAAACGTATGGCTTCTATAGTTGTAATACTTAATAATATATACCAGGGGTTCTTAACCTTTCTGACCTTTGGGCCCAATTTTTTCAGTACAGAGTGGCCCGGGGCCCATTAAATATAAACACTGTATAGCAGGGGTGTTCAACTAAAACTTTAAGAGGTCCATTTAGAGAAAATTTACTCAAGCCCAGAACATCATAATATATATATATATATATATATGTGTGTGTGTGTGTGTGTGTGTGTGTGTGTGTGTGTATATGTGTATATTCAAGTAGCCTCATAGTTGTATCAACATCTGCATCTGACTGTTATATTAAAAAAAGTACATATTTGCCAATTAACATGTTTAACTTGAATTAAACATATTTTTTTCTCTTAAAAATAAAGTAGATTTTATTTTATTTTTCAAATGCTATCTTATTTTATTTCTCTACCAGCAGTTTGAATTTCCTCTTTTCTTTGTTAATTGTCTCAACACATTTTTATACTAAATTAATATAAACACATCTTAACAATTTAACAGTTTTGCAGTTTTTCTTTCTTCCCCTCTTATAATCTTATGCCCCCACTTTCTGTCGTTCAGTGAGAGAACTGAGCTCTAACTTCTCCTGTCAGAACTTAAATCTGGGCTGGATGGTTTCAGGTTCTCATATGCATGTGGAGGTGCTCATTGGTGAGCCTGGAACGATATTTAGTTTTAATTATGTTCATTGTGGAGGAAAGCTGCTTCACAGCTGTATCTGGACCCAAACATGGGCAGGATGTTTTAAGATGGTCAGTTTATTTTCTGTGACTTCAGTTCAGACTTGAGTGGATATGTTTGATGAAAAACTTTGTGTTTTGTTTCAGTGGCGTTTCACTTTCGCACTTTGAACGGCACGGTCTCTGAACGTATGGAGACACACTGGTTTTGTCCCAGTGGGAAGACTGAACAGGATGAATTTGTCCATTCCGGTTTGCATATTTAAAAATACAGCGAGGACAAAACTTAGTTTGATTTTACTTTAAGTTATTTACATTAATAAGTTGTCAGGACTCAGTGTGTCGGGTTTCATCCGAGCCTGATCAGCTGCGACGGGCACAGCCCGCACCGCAGCCCTCTGGTCGCGCTGCAGCAGTTACTTTCCGATGCTTTTTCGAAAGCCCGAACAGTCCAGTCCAGCAGACACGACAGCCCACGCATCTACATCTACCATCCTTCAGCAGTAACGACGGAGCCCACCGCCCGAGCGGCAGCCTCAGCCGACCTCCCCGGCCGCGGGGACGCGCCGGGATAAATGATCACGCCGCGCTCGCTCGCTCTGGGCGCAGACCCAATTAATCGATCCCTGATCCTGGCGAATCTAAACCTACTCTGTGCAAAATGAAGGATTTTCTCTGTAAATACACACCATTTCTCTTACTATTACACGTACAGCTAGCTGAGTGTCTTCTTCTCCTCATTTGGTTGGGAGTTGCTATGCAGTCCCGCGGCCCTCGCGGCCCACACGTACAAAACTGAATTATTTTTGGCGGCCCACTAGATGGCGCTCGCGGCCCAAGTGTGGGCCGCGGCCCTATGGTTAAGAATCACTGACATATACTACTATAGTTGTAATACTTAATAAAATATACTTCTATAGTTGTAATACTTAATAATATATACTTCTATAGTTGTAATACTTCTATAGTTGTAATACTTAATAATATATACTTCTATAGTTGTAATACTTAATAAAATATACTTCTATAGTTGTAATACTTAATAAAATATACTACTATAGTTGTAATACTTAATAAAAAAATATACTTCTATAATTGTAATACTTAATAAAATATACTTCTATAGTTGTAATACTTAATAAAATATACTTCTATAGTTGTAATACTTAATAATATATACTTCTATAGTTGTAATACTTAATAATATATACTACTATAGTATTAATACTTAATAATATATACTACTATAGTATTAATACTTAATAATATATACTACTATAGTTGTAATACTTAATAAAATATACTTCTATAGTTGTAATACTTAATAATATATACTTCTATAGTTGTAATACTTAATAAAATATACTACTATAGTTGTAATACTTAATAAAATATACTTCTATAGTTGTAATACTTAATAAAATATACTACTATAGTTGTAATACTTAATAATATATTTTTCCATAGTTGTAATACTTAATAAAATATACTTCTATAGTTGTAATACTTAAAATAAAACACGATAATGAAGCGAGAAAACAAAGAACCACACAGATCTTTGAGCCTGTTCAGCGAGGGATTATTTAAATATAAGTGTGTGTATATTTATACCTGGTTTTGATGAACTAAAGTTTATATTCACATAGATATTCACAGTTGAACTGGTGTGTTTGTTTTCCAGGGTCAGGTCACAGACACCAACCGGAGGCTGCAGGAGGCCGGGAGTGAAGTAAGTTCACACATACGACCACACGGCTGGAACCAGGGCCGGCCCAGGCCTCCATGGGGCCCTAGGGGGCCCTCTATTACTGCCAATAATACTGATTATTAATCATTCTATTACTGCCAATAATACTGATTATTGATCATTCACACACCCACTATAAACTTATTCCATGTTCTTCCCTGTCATTACAAATACACTTGTAAAACTAGATGGAAGAACTTTTTGTTGTACTTAGATTGTAATCCACGGAAGCAGAAAAATCTTTCAGTTAATATTAATCAAAGTCAGCAGCTGCCCCTACTGGCCACACAGAGAAGCAACAGGTCAAAGGTCAAAGGTCACAGTTGCAGCAGTGATGTTTCCATCATCCTACTGTTAGCCTGGCAGGTTTTTACCATCTATGGTTTTTAATCTGAAATGGAGAAAATTCAGCTACAAGAGCGGCCTGGGGTTGATTTACACTTAATATTTAAAGTGATATAGTACTAAGTGTGATACTGAGTGTCATCTACAGTGTAGGCCGACTAAAAGAAACTAAATAATCAAATAGATCATTTATAAACCATCTACTGTAAACACCTTATCTACTTTATTTTTGGTTTTAAATAAACTGAAACAATTTGAAGTCTACTCTAGTCTGTTGACATAATATTGTGGAGGTAATAATATTAATTATTGTGTTTTTGTACAATAACATACCTTTTGATAATGTATGAATCATCACTCACACGTAAAAACATATTTTTTTTTATTTTTTATTTTTTTTTTTAATTTATCTTACCGTTGTTGATGCGTTTCCTAGGTAACATCTCAGACGGAGGAGGTGATTCGCTGCAGGATCCAGCAGAGGAACATGGCGACCACGGTGGAGAAGCTGCAGCTCTGCATCCCGGGTAACGGGGGGGACCTGGTCCTGGTTAACTAACTAGGGTTAACCTGCCAGACTGAACCTGCATGTGTCTCCTCTCCTTAACTAACTAGGCTTGGGGTTAGTTAACTAGGGTTAACTAGTTCTCCTCTCCCTCTGCAGTTCTGGAGATGTACAGCAAACTGAAGGAGCAGCTGGAGTCCAGGAGGTAAGAATCCAGCAGCTGAAGTGCGTGTTAGTTCCTCCATGACTTCAGCACCCTCACCCTGGGTGGGGTTGGAGAAAGGATCTTTCTGTGTGGAGTTTGTATGTTCTCCCCGTGTTCCCCTGGGTAGCTAATGTGAGCTACCTTCACAAAAACATGCAGCAGTCCTGGGCTATACATGCCCCCTCTGGCCAACCGGGGAACAGATGGGGTGGGGAGGATCCGGCCGGAATAACGTGATCCTTCCACGCGCTACGTCCGGCCGGAGAAACCCCACCCTGTCTGGTGAAAAGATGCTGCTCACTCCTCAGGTTAAGGAGGAGACCTGAGCTCAGTGTAGGAAGTACCGGGGTTGGTAGAGGAAGCAATGCCCAGGACTGTTAGGTAGGAGCACGGGGTGATAAAATGGGGAAAAAAAAAAAAGAATCCAGCAGCAGGTCCACCTCAATCAATCAATCAATCAATCAATCAATTGAAATACTTGAATACTAAAAATGTAATATTAGCATTAATACTTAATAATAATCTATCTCCTTCTACCCATCCATCTCTCCATCCAACCGTCTGTCCGTCCATCCATCCATCCATCAAAATAATTAATACTAAAAATATTCCCAGGGGGAAATTATTTTCGTTATAAGCTCCATATATACATACAACATATATGAAGATAAAAGTATGAATGTATATATATATATATATATATATATATATATATATATATATATATCAGAGCCGCCTGGGAGATTTGCGAGGCCCTGTGCGAAATGGCTGGGGGGGCCCTCGGGTTTTTCTGGTCAGATCGGGTGTCTATATGCGCAATTTTAACTCTCCAATTAGCAAAATACTGGATACCTTCCCCTGCCTCATCATCATCTGGCCTGTCTCGACGCGGGGCCCCACGGCTGCTTGAGACCCGTTCGGATCGGTGATTTTTGTAACAAATTTATCAAACGAGCCTTTCAGAGAGACATTAAACTCTTCCATTTTCTTTAGTTTTTTTCTTTTTTCATCCCCTGATGGAAATTTCCTGAATCTGTCTCGTTCTCTCGACATTGTGTGACAGTTTGTTCCAACTCCACCGTCTGGATCAGAGCAGCTTGTGTCTGCGCTTGGTCTGATCAGTTGTATTGAACAACAGGCACGCGCATCATTGCACATATATTTATTGATATGCACAGACTAGTACACATTTAGGTCTGTAATGGAACGTGACTGTTGATATTTATAAGGGAAAAAAAAAAAATTTTGAAAAAAAAAAAAAAAAACGGCCCATAGCGCGAGGCCCCTTGGGGCGCGAGGCCCTGTGCGGTCGCACGGTTCGCACACCCCTTGCGGCGGCCCTGATATATATATATATATATATATATTTATATGTGTGTGTGTGTGTCCACAGGTCCACAACTTCAGGGGTTTCATCTTCCACATGTGAATGAATTAAACACCACAACTGACCAGCATCCCAGATACTTTAACTATGAGGAGATACTTTTTATTAACTTAAATGAGTAAATATGGAGATTTGGCAACACAACGGTAACTGCCCACCCCCCAGGTCTCTGTTATTAGAACCAGTTCTGGTTCTTATCTGCTGCGTTTAACACCTGGACCTGGACTTTCTACTGGTTCAGGGCAAATATGTTGCTATAACAAACCATCTACCTGTCAGCTCGATCCTCTCCCTCCCTCTCTGGTCAAATCCTCCATCCAGTCTCTGGCCCCTTTAATAACTGATATTGTCCATTCTTCTCTCACCTCTGGTATCGTTCCCTTATCTCTCAAATCTGCCAACAACCTTCGTCCCATCTCCATTCTCCCCTTTCCTCTCCAAAATCCTAGAAAACACTGTTGCATCTCAGGTTCCTAATCACCTCTCTCTCTCAATAACCTCTATGAACAATTCCAGTCTGGCTTTCGTCCATCTCACAGCGCTGAAACAGCTCTTGTTAAGATCCCCAATGACCTCCTCGTGGCTGCTGACACTGGACTCATTACCGTCCTGATCCTCCTCCACCGCGGCTCACTGGCCACGGTTACATGATGGTTTTTAATTCGGAATTAATTATTCCGAATTAAATAATTCAGAATTAAACTATTTTCTTTCGAGTTTACATGGAAATAGTAATTCTGAATTGAGGTTTACATGGAAACACGTTTGATGGTCTTTCTCCAATTTCTCTCCAGGTCTGGGGGTTGGGAAGGTTCTGATTGGATAGGGGGGGGACCGGAAGTTAAACTACCGGAAGAAAAACAAGAAAAAAGTCGAAATGTTGAGAAAAAAAATTAAAATGTTGAGAAAAAAGTTGAAATGTCGAGAAAAAAGTCGAAATGTGGAGAAAAAAGTCGAAATGTCGAGAAAAAAAGTCAAAATGTCGAGAAAAAAGTCGAAATGTCGAGAAAAAAAGTTGAAATGTCGAGAAAAAAGTCAATGTCGAGAAAAAAGTCGAAATTTCGTGAATAAAATTGAAATGGCCACGGTTACATGATGTTTTTTAATTTGGAATTAATTATTCTGAATTAAATAATTCAGAATTAAACTATTTTCCTTCGAGTTTACATGGAAATAGTAATTCTGAACTGAGGTTTACATGGAAACACGTTTGATGGTCTTTCTCCAATTCCTCTCCAGGTCTGGGGGTTGGGAAGGTTCTGATTGGATAGGGGGGGGACCGGAAGTTAAACTACCGGAAGAAAAACTAACTTAGCTACAACTTTAAAAAGATCACAATTTTGATGTTTCCTGTTTCCGACCGGAAGACCGGAATTAATTTAAAGAGGAATGAGTGTAAACATGATCTGGAATTATGTATAAACCAGCCACTTACTTCGGAATTAAGTTTAATTCGGAATGGCCATTTTCATTGGGAATTAGGTGTTTACATGGTCTTTTTTTATTCATTTTAAATCGTATTTAATTTTAATTCTGAATTAAAGAGGAATTAAACTTCCCATGTAAACACACTGACTGACACATTAGCCGCCATTGGACAATCCGACACACCCCTGGACGGGTTTAAATCATATCTCTCTGGACGAAACTCAGCAGGTTCAACTAAAAACATTTACATCACTACCTGTCCCTCCTCTCCTCTGGTGTCCCCCAGGGATCAGTGCTTGGACCCCTCCTTTTCATCATCTACCAGGATGGCAGGATTTTCCCTAAATATAACATCCATGTTCATTGCTTATGCGGACGACACCCAGCTCTACCTGTCCACCTGTCCTGAAAGGCGCCTATAAATCAGAATCAGAAAAAGCTTTATTGCCAGGTCAGACATAAATCAGACGAGAGAACTTGACTCCGGTTTACACCGATGGCACCATTAATACGGACCACCCGTAAACAAGAGTCATCTTGTTTACATTCCTCCAGGGAGATTGTGACGGAGAGGCCTGCCAAGCCGTTCTGTCAAGGGCAAATTATAGAATCAACAATTTCTTGCAGGCAGCCCAGTAATTTTCCGTCTGCCTTTCAGTCTCTGGATCATCAATAGCAACTCCAATCAGACGAATTTGTGATCACTTCCCGCCAAGCCGAGCTTCCAACTTCTCCAAGGTGTTGTCAATCTTGCCAATGAGCTCAAACACCGCCGCTAACCTGCGATTCTGTTCGAGAATCGCATCTAGCTTACGGCCCTGCTCTACCTGCGTCAGAGTCTGTGCATTGGTCGCTTTGCTTGACCCTTCAGCCACATCCGGCAGCTTTGAGAGAGCCAAAACAGCTGTCAACGTATTACGCGTTTGTCGATACACAAGTAATCCCCTTCCTCCGGTCAAGAGGACAATCAAGAGAAATCCTGCTATCATAATTCCAATAATGAAGGCGTCTTCAACGTCCTCGACAGACAGAATTTTGAGACACAAAGGCTTCCAGTTTTTGTAAGAATCCATTGTATATCCAGAAAAGAATGTCCCGTCGGGGCAAGAGGGCTCCCTTACCCCCTGGCTTCTTGTCGCAAAAATCTGGTCAATTGTGCTGAGAGACCAGTTAATCAATTCCATGTTGTAAGGTTGTAGAGTTTTCGGAGGAGTGAAAAGGAAGAGACTCTGAAGACGAGACAGACAAAGCAGTAGTAGGGAAGGTTGATAAGGTTGGAGAGGAGCCGAAAAAGCATCCGCCTTCGCTGAGAGCCGGAAGAAGCCGAAATGAAATGTATTATTCTTATTATTATTATTAAGTGTTATCAGTCCCCCCCCCCCACCTCGACGGGGCCATATTTACATAAATGAAATAAATAGTCTGTTTAAATTGGGGGGGGGGGTTTGCTCCGGACAGGAAAATAATGACCCTTTCTTGTTCATCGCTGCGGCCGACAGAAAGAGACTATTCACTGGGGGGACAATTGACCCTCTGTGGCCTCGTCCACCGGACTAATGCTGGCCGCCCGGGGCCCCCCAAACCCCCAACCCGCCCCGGCCCCCCCAACACCCCCCCAACACCCCCCAATCCCCCCAATGCCCCCCAAACCCCCCAACCCAAGGCAATCAGAGGCTGCTGGCACCTCCAGGACGAGTGTGTGTGTGTGTGTAGTACAGTTTAAACACTGGCCACCTCCAGGGACGAGTGTGTGTGTGTGTGTGTGTGTGTGTGTGTGTGTGTGTGTAGTACAGTTTAAACACTGGCCACCTCCAGGGACGAGTGTGTGTGTGTGTGTGTGTGTGTGTGTGTGTGTGTGTGTGTGTGTGTGTGTGTGTGTGTGTGTGTGTGTGTGTGTGTGTGTGTGTGTGTGTGTAGTACAGTTTAAACCAGGGGTCGGCAACCCAAAATTTTTTCGAGCCATATTGGACCAAAAACACAAAAAACAAATATGTCTGGAGCCGCAAAAAATGAAAAGTCTTGTATAAGCCTTAGAATGAAGACAAATGGCGAAAGTCTAAATGTCGAGAAAAAAGTCTAAATGTCGAGAAAAAAGTCTAAATGTCGAGAAAAAAGTCTAAATTTTGAGACAAAAGTCAAAATTTCAAGAAAAGGGTAAAGATTTCAAGAAAAAAGTCGAAATGTTGAGAAAAAAGTCGAAATTTCAAGAAAAAAGTTGAAATGTTGAGAAAAAAGTCGAAATTTCATGAAAAAAGTCGAAATGTCGAGAAAAAATCTAAATTTTGAAGAAAAAAAGTCGAAATTTTGAGAAAAAAGTCCAAATTTCAAGAAAAAAAATTAGAAATGTCAAGAAAAAAGCCGAAATGTCGAGGTTAAAAAGGAAAGAAAAAGAGGAAAAAAGAAAAAAAAAAGTCAAACATTTTTGAAAAAGCTCTCCAGGAGCCACTAGGGCGGCGCTAGAGCCGACCCCTGGTTTAAACGCTGGTGTGTGTGTAGTACAGTTTAAACACTGGTCACCTCCAGGGACGTGTGTGTGTGTGTGTGTGTGTGTGTGTGTGTGTGTGTGTGTGTGTGTGTGTGTGTGTGTGTGTGTGTGTGTGTGTGTGTGTGTGTGTGTGTGTGTGTGTGTGTGTGTGTGTGTGTAGTACAGTTTAAACGCCGGTCACCTCCAGGGACGTGTGTGTGTGTGTGTGTGTGTGTGTGTGTGTGTGTGTGTGTGTGTGTGTGTGTGTGTGTGGTACAGTTTAAACGCTGGTCACCTCCAGGGACGAGTGTGTGTGTGTGTGTGTGTGTGTGTGTGTGTGTGTGTGTGTGTAGTACAGTTTAAACGCCGGCCACCTCCAGGGACGAGTGTGTGTGTGTGTGTGTGTGTCTGTGTGTGTCTGTGTGTGTGTGTGTGTGTGTGTGTGTGTGTGTGTGTGTGTGTGTGTGTGTGTGTGTGTGTGTGTGTGGGTGTGTGTGTGTGTGTGTGTGTGTGTAGTACAGTTTAAACGCCGGTCACCTCCAGGGACGAGTGTGTGTGCGTGTGTGTGTGTGTGTGTAGTACAGTTTAAACGCCGGCCACCTCCAGGGACGAGTGTGTGTGCGTGTGTGTGTGTGTGTGTAGTACAGTTTAAACGCTGGTCACCTCCAGGGACGAGTGTGTGTGTGTTAATTACAGACACTAATGACATGCCAGCGCTGGCGTCTCTCCCCGGGTCACATTCTCCCCTCCCGCGTCGGGACGAACCTTTTCACCACACACTTTGTGAGAGTGTCTCCTCTTGGTTTGTAACACGTTTCATACTCGCTGACCGACCAATTAGATCTCTTCACAGCCCTAATGATGGGAGCTTAACACACTGACCCGGGGCTGAACCCCGGGGGTTCCAGCAACTAGCTTAGACCTCCGCGTTAGACACTCAAATATGGAAATAAAAGCTAGTATTCATAAGACATACGTTTATTTGTAGAGCACAATTCAACACAAGGTAATTCAAAGTGATTTACGTCAACATTAAAAGCAGCAAGACACAATTAAACAGTAAATAACAAATAAAATGAAATAAAATTATATGAAAAGAGGTCAAATAATTGAAAGCACAAGTTGTTAAAAAGTAGCTAAAAATTAAGGGCAGTAGATTCTACGTTTCTATACGGTCAAAACGTACAAAGACCCGGTCAAATACAGTATTAGAAAGTAATCTGTGCTGGAACGAACGAACGAACGAACGAACGAACGAACGAACGAACGAACGAACGAACGAACGAACGAACGAACGAACGAACGAACGAACGAACGAACGAACGAACGAACGAACGAACGAACGAACGAACGAACGAACGAACGAACGAACGAACGAACGAACGAACGAACGAACGAACGAACGAACGGCAAGTTTATTTGTACAGCACAAATCAACACAAGGTAATTCAAAGTGCTTTACATCAACATTAAAAGCGGCAGGACACAATTAAACAGTAAATAACAAGTAAAATGAAATAAAATTATATGAAAAGGGGTAAAATAATTGAAAGCACAAGTTGTTAAAAAGTAGCTAAAAAGTAAGGGCAGTAGATTCTACGTTTCTATACGGTCAAAACGTACAAAGACCCGGTCAAATACAGTATTAGAAAGTAACCTGTGCTGGAACGAACGAACGAACGAACGAACGAACGAACGAACGAACGAACGAACGAACGAACGAACGAACGAACGAACGAACGAACGAACGAACGAACGAACGAACGAACGAACGAACGAACGAACGAACGAACGAACGAACGAACGAACGAACGAACGAACGAACGAACGAACGAACGAACGAACGAACGAACGAACGAACGGCAAGTTTATTTGTACAGCACAAATCAACACAAGATAATTCAAAGTGCTTTACATCAACATTAAAAGCGGCAAGACACAATTAAAACATAAATAACAAATAAAATGATAGAAAAATAAAATAATAGAAAGCACAATTTGTTAAAAACTAAGGGCAGTAGATCCAGCAGGTTCATCTCATTCTTAAAATGAAGAATTACGTTTCTATACGGTGAAAACGTACAAAGACCGGGTCAAATACAGGATTACAAAAGTAATCTGTGCTGATTACAAAGAAAGAAAGAAAGAAAGAAAGAAAGAAAGAAAGAAAGAAAGAAAGAAAGAAAGAAAGAAAGAAAGAAAGAAAGAAAGAAAGAAAGAAAGAAAGAAAGAAAGAAAGAAAGAAAGGCAAGGCACGTTTACTTATACAGCACAATTCAACACAAGGTAATTCAAAGTGATTTACGTCAACATTAAAAGCGGCAAGACACAATTAAACAGTAAATAACAAATAAAATGAAAACATACAAAGACCTGGTCAAATACACGATTACAAAAGTAATCTGTAACAATTCGTACGGTGAATTTAAACCAGTTTTGACAATTCTACGTCACAACGCCTGCATTCAGGGCTTATCCATAACTTTGCGCGGTAAACAGCTTCAGTAAACGGTAATGTTTTTAGACCTGATTTAAAGGAGATGACAGTTGTGAACTGTATTGATCGTGGTATTGACAGCTGATTGTGTCTCTGCAGATATTACGCTGCACTGAAGACCATGGAGCAGCTGGAGAAGGTTTACATCCCCAGGTAAGGTCACATGATCAGTTTACATCCCCAGGTAAGGTCACATGATCAGTTTACATCCCCAGGTAAGGTCACATGATCAGTCCTCTAATCCCCTTCATGGACGCTTGTTCTCACTCGTTCTTACTGGAAACTACTCTGAGACTAAACCATGTGATCAAACCTAAACCACGAGCCAGAACAGGGTCTTTATTACGTAAACTCCTGATCTTGAACCTCCGTGTCCTCCAGCCCTGCTGGAAATGTGACTTTATTTCTGCATTAATATCATTTAATCCAGATGTAAAGCTGGATTTGATCGCCCCACTATGTTTCCTGAAACCTTCCACAATCCCAGGAAGTTCCGCCGGGGAGCTTTTAGATTTATTTATTTGGAAACTTTCCATTGGAATGAATATGTGAGGGAGAATGAAAGGAGTTAGTTAAAAATTTATTTAATATTAAATTAAATGTATTTTTTTTATTATTATCATTTTTATTTAGTTTTTTCTTCTTTTATTTATTTTCTTTTCTTTTAATTTTATTGATTTTATTTAAATTTGTTTCTTTTTCTCTTTTTTAATTTAAAAAAAAAATGTATTTAATTTATTTTCTTCTTTTTTTCTTTTTTTAATCAGTGTATACCTGATCGCGGAATTCTATTCAGATTTAAAATCAGAATAAACAGACACTTAATTCTGAATTAAAGAGGAATTAAACTTCCCACGTAAACACACTGATTGTGTCATATACAGTTAGCACAAACAGGATGTTGTAGATCAAAGAAGAAGAGAGAAGGTGAAAGATTAAAACTCCCAGGAGCTCATTTCCACCTCGCTCCCGTCGTCTCCTGTAGTTCCTGTAAACGGTTCTAACTGAAGGTTCTAACTGAAGGTTCCCAGCTTGCGTGACCTTTAACCTTTAACCCCTGCAGGGTGAGCCACTACCGGTTCTGCCAGATCATGGCCGAGAACCTGCCGAAGCTCCGGGAGGAGATCAAGGACGTCTCCATGTCGGACCTCAAGGACTTCCTGGAGAGCATCCGGAAACACTCGGACAAGGTCGGGGAGACGGCCATGAGACAGGTAGGAGACTCATCTGAGGTATGAGACAGATCTGAGACAGGTACGGGCTTTTCCTGAGTAATGAGACAGGTACGGGCTTTTCCTGAGTAATGAGACAGGTACGGGCTTTTCCTGAGTAATGAGACAGGTCTGAGACAGGTACGGGCTTTTCTAGCCTAGACCGGCGGTCTGGACCACGGCCAGGATTGTATCAATAGTAAAACGTCATCAGCGTATAGGGTGATCCTATGGTGCACTGGATCTGACAGTGCGTTTCCATGCAGCAATTCAACCGGGTTGCAGATCGGGTTAGACATCGTTGAGACTTTTAAACTGCATGTAAGCACCTCAACCTGATCTAGTTGGGACCTATGTGGGACTGACTAACCAGATTCATTAACCAGGTTGGAGCACCTAGATAACCCAGTCGCAATCGGGTTGTTAATGCCATGTGTACGGGGACATAGATGTTACAGTCTGCTAGGGGTGTAACAATATATCGTGCCACGAAATTTCGCGATACAAAAATGTCACAATACGTGTCGTGGAGGTGACAAACTGTATCGCGATATTGGGTTATTAATATTAATCTATTGTGTTGACTAGAAACGCGCATCCAACCGCGACCGCGCCTCGACCCGCGGACCAAAATCTTCCTCCGCTCAGAAGAAACTAGTCCCGTTTTGGTCCCGATCACGGGACTCTTGCAGGGTTTTGAGCTCTGAACTTTTACTAATGTAAGGCTGGTGTAGAGTTAAGCCTTACCTTATTAAATTAAACCTTTTTGGGGTGGTGAGTAGGATAAACACGGGGAAACTTCTGCTGAGTTCCAGTGTACTTTAATGTCCCTCAACAGTGTAGGATTTTAGAACATCAACACAGCACCTAGTGCCGTACTGTGGCGTATCACTCCGCCCAATCTAAAACAGACTAATCACTACAGATAAACTGACTAGTGTCATTATAGTCCCTGATTTACATCAGAATATAAAGAATAGATTTAGAAAATAATGAAATAACCTTCTTAACAAAAATAAATCTCCTCTTACACTTATAAGGTGAGCATGAATCAATCTTTTTATGATGTAAAATTGTATGTATTTATTTACTTTTATTTATTTATTTAATTTCAGTTGTTAAATTTCTGGAAAAGAAAAAAGTCAAATCATACATGAGAGAAACTATTCAGTTTGTGTCTAAATATTTGTACTTGTCTGAAACTGAAGATCATAATGCAAACCTGACATTTACTTTTAGTTCAGTTTGTGGAAAATGGTTGGCCTGGCTTTCTCTTTAAAACTTAAACAGTTATAAAGCATTACAAACTGTAACAATAGGGCAAACGTACAGTATAGTTTTGTATTTTGTGTCTTTCAAATAAAAGACAATTTTTCCAGTCATATGTTCCTCTATCAAGGTTGTTAAAAAATACTTCTATAACATCGTATCGTATCGTTATCGTGACCTCAATATCGTGTATCGTATCGTATCGTGAGATAAGTGTATCGTTACACCCCTACAGTCTGCACATGCTCGAGAATTTCCCCCGGGTGGGGTTTTCCCCCGGGGGAGGGGATT
Organism: Cololabis saira; assembly: GCF_033807715.1. NCBI lineage: Eukaryota > Metazoa > Chordata > Actinopteri > Beloniformes > Belonidae > Cololabis > Cololabis saira. The sequence goes on along the minus strand of NC_084605.1, from coordinate 3,102,634 downwards.
CACCCGGAAGTGAAAGGAGACGGCGCGTGCTCAGTAGTAGCACCCTGGGGTGTCGTGTGACTGCTTCAGGGGTGTCGTCAAAAAATTACCTATTCTGACACTTTCATATATAAACCTTATTTTTTCGCGACCATACGGGCGCCGTGTGGAAAGGCATAGCCTCAGTCTTGTGTCATTTCTGTATTTAAAACAAACACACGGCGCACCGACCGAAAAGGAGCCGTCTACACACACACACACACACACACACACACACACACACACACACACACACACACATTCCTCGCTGTCAGAGTCACGTTCCATTCCGTGCCACGCGGCGCCTCGGAAATGCACGCTTTTACAAAAGCTCGCAAAATAATCCCAGCAGACACGTTAGCCCACGCGTAGACAAAACATCTGCAAACTGTGGCATAACTTGCTGATTCATGGTTCCGCGTTAACCAACGCAGAGATTACGCCGTAGGTTACGCGGCGACGCGCACGTACGGTGCACTTCGCCGCGTACGTTACGGCGTAGGCTCTGCGTTGATTCAACGCGGAACCATAAATCAGGCTTCACTTTGAACGGCCAGTGTGAAAAGCTGGAAAAGCCGGCTGGAAAAGTCTCTTTAGGCAGTCTTTTCTTTTAAAAGTCACCATAGTTTCTGTCCATCAGCGTGGCAACTAAGCACAACAGTGAACGATGACTTCTACTCTGGTGTTCAAGTTATTGATAGGCTACAAAATAAACGGGACTTATGCATTTACAGTCAGAGCGATGCTGTGGGTTAGAACAGCATGTATACTCAGACAAGTGATCCAATCTTCTGCATGTCATTATCTGATCAGATCTGCAACCAGATTGAATTGCTGCATGTAAACGCACTGTGAGAATGTCTGGTTTTGTTCCAGGCGCAGCAGCACCGGACCTTCAACAGCGCCGTGGCTAAGCAGGTGAGCACCGGCCACTTCACCAAGCCGGTTTACTCCCTGAACGGACGGACGCACGCTAACGTTCCCAACGGGCTGCTGGCGGAGGACGAGGCGGGAGAGGAGGAGGACGCTGATGAAGAGGTGGAGATAATTACACTATAATTACACATCAGTAAACAGGCTGATTCAGTTTCAGGGACCCGGACTGGTCGCTGTTTGTGTGCCATTATTTATTGCGACAGAGAGCGCAACAATATATTGCAATGTCGATTTTTTTTCCCCCCCACCACTAGTGAACATCATGTATGTTTATAATTTTGTGATGATATATTTGTTCTGTCGCCAAAATATTAATAAAAAAAATGAAGATAAATAAAGAGTAAACCTAAGCTGGATGAACGCTACTGTAGCTGTTTCAGTGACTACGTTTCCATCAGTCAATAACCCTTTTAAAACCCGAATTTTAGCAATAACCCGGTTGTAAACACCAATAATCCCTTTGAATAACCCGAATTTGCTCATATTCGGTTTTTTAAAAACCCCGATATGAGCCCTGGGTTATTCCTTTTAAACCTGAATATTGGGTCATGTAAACGTAACGGAATATCCCCATCAAACGGAACAGGAATCTGTTTTCTGCACATGTTCTGTTCACAAGGAATCCTGGTCTTTTGAGTCCAGGAAGTTCTTCTAAACACGGAGAAACAAGACCAGGAGGAGACTAATCACTTCATAAATGTAATGAAGGATATGAACATTTCTGCATTTGTAGACGGTAGAAAGTACCGGGATAGAAGATTTACAAGAAGGTGAGAGGAAAGTTGTGCGAAGCAGCATTTGTTTTGGATTTGGATACAGGAAGAAGAAGCGGAAATGACGGGAATTGCGTCATTCCTCTTTTTTCATTTTTTTCCTCTTTTTTTCTCTTTTTTTCTTCTTTTTTCCCTCTTTTTTTCCTCTTTCTTTTTTTTCCTTTTTTTTTCTTTTTTTCATCTTTTTTTCCTCTTTATCTTTTTTCCTTTTTTTCCTTTTTTTCTCTTTTCATCTTTTTTTCCTCTTTTTTCATCTTCTCTTTTTTCATTTTTTTTCCTCTTTTTTCTCTTTTTTCATCTTTTTTTCCTCTTTTTTCTCTTTTTTCCTCTTTTTTTCCTCTTTCTTTTTGTTTTCATTTTTTTGATAGCCAAATTTACAAGAAGGAGAGAGAAAAGTTGAAGCAGCATTTGTTTTGAATTTGGATACAGGAAGAAGAAGCAGAAATGACGGGAATTGTGTCATCACGTTCTCCGTGTGTCGCTGGTTTGATCCAGATATCCTGAATGATTAATTACCATGTAAACGGAATATTCTGAATGTTTCAGTAACCGGGATATTAGCAATTTTGACTGATGTAAACGTAGTCAGTAACTGTGTTTCCTGGTTTGTGTTGACAGGTTCTCACGGCTCAGGACCTGGTGGATTTCTCACCTGTTTACAGGTGTCTGCACATCTACACGGTGCTGGTGAGTCCTGCAGAAACTGGACCTGGTCCTGGATCAGTTCTGAATCAGGATCCGATGTTTACAAGGTCTCAGCGAGACGCCTTCAAAATAAAAGCACTAAATATCGGTCTCCTTAATATATCACAAATAAAATAGAATCCTGTCTTTAAATAACGTTAATGAGAAAACAAACATAAAAACACATTTATAGAAATACTCATATTAAAGGTAATTTACAATTTCCATTATTTTATTTTATTTTATTTTTTTCGAAAATTATGTTTTATTTTGAAAAGTGACCGGATTCTCTCTGTTACATCCGTCTCGGTATCTTATAAACATAAAAATCAGATTAATTCCCAATAAAACTATCACTGACCCTGAGGGACACCTTATTATCTTAAACATATTAATTAACAACAACCCGGTAAAAATTGGGAAAATTTACCGTCCGAACATGGAATAGCTGTGGTTTTGTAACTTTTTTTTTCAGACATTTCCGATTTTTATCCAATTTTTATTTATTATTATTTTACCTCTTTTCTTATCATTTTATTTCATTTCATTCGTTATCTAAGCGTACTCTTGGATAAGCCCTGAATGCAGGCATTGTGAAGTAGAATTGTCAAATTGGTTTGATTCACCGTACAAATCGGCACAGATTACTTTTGTAATACTGTATTTGACCCGGTCTTTGTACGTTTTGACCGTATAGAAACGTAATTCTTGCCATTTTAACAATGAGATGAACCTGCTGGATCTACTGCCCTTACTTTTTAACAACTTGTGCTTTATTACATATACATTAAAAGCAGTGTTTCTGTTTCCGCTAGAAAAAATTGGCACCGGACAATGTGACCGGCAGGGTTTCAATTTACTGGACAAATGTTTGAAATTCCGGTCACATAGGCTGAATGAATTCATTTAGGTTAAAAATAAATCATATGCAGTAGTACGATATCAATGCAAGTCATTTAATAGTATTTCTATTGAAAAACAGGGTATTTAAAATAAAATAAGTCCCGTCAATTGACTCGCGAGCGTAACTTCAAAAAATAAATAAATATTGCAGAAGCTTGCGCGTAACCTACGGCGTAAGGTACGCGGCGACGCGTACTCTACGCCGTAGGCTCTGCGTCGGTGCGACGCGGAACCATAAATCAACGCACACGTGGATGTCGGCGCCGCAGCTCCGCTTCCTCCCGGCTCCCGGCACCGCGGCTCGGTGTGTCCCTCCGCCGGGGCTCGGCGTGTCCCTCCGCCGGGGCTCGGCGTGTCCCTCCGCCGGGGCTCGGCGTGTCCCTCCGCCGGGGCTCGGCGTGTCCCTCCGCGGTACTCCCGGGGACTCTAGTCCCGCAGCACCAGTGAGTATTTTCACCAGACATTTTGACCGGAGAGATTATAAAATACCGGACTTCGGCATATTTTACGGGACAAAGTCCGGCAATTACCGGACAACGGAAACCCTGATTAAAAGTAATTGTTTCATGCAGTAACCTTAAGTTCACTTTCTACACCAGGGGTCACCAACCCTGGTCCTCGAGGGCCGGTGTCCTGCATGTTTTAGATGTTTCCCTGCTTTAACACACCTGATTCTAATTAATCATCGTCACCAGCTTGTCATCAAAGTCATGATACTTCTGTTGATGACACAGTCACTTGTATCATGGTGCAATGAAGCAGAGAAACATCTAAAACCTGCAGGGACACCGGCCCTCGTGGACCAGGGTTGGTGACCCTTGTTCTACACCGTCCACAGAATGACGGCGTCCCCCCACCAGAGGGCGCTGTTCTCATGTTCTCAAGTTGACGTTTAACTTGGCAGTTTTCTTTTAGCAAGAAACTTGTCATCACGTTAAAAGGGGGTCCAAACCAAATGTTAGCTCGTCTGGACCAGCGGCGTATCTTAATTTAATTTTGTTAGCAGGGTCAACATTGTGGCTGTAGCAGCACGATGAAAAACAATCACTGCATTTCTCTGTCATGAATTATTACTGAGGTGTTTCTTTCTGTATTTTCTTGTGACTGCAGGGCGACCGAGAGACGTTTGAGAACTATTACCGGAAACAGAGGAAGAAACAAGCGCGGCTGGTGCTGCAGCCGCAGGCCAACATGGTGAGAAACAAGACACACCATAGCTGGGAGGGAATCTGTCAAAAATCATAAAGATCGTGCACTTAGTGACAAGTTTTTGATATTTGGCATGTTAGTTATGGACATAAGGTTTTCAAAAACCACCACAAACAAATGGTGACGCCCCCTAGTGGCCGGTTTGCAGAACATTCAAAATGAATCCCGCCGAAAAGACCAAAAGTTAAATCTCAGCTTCTCTTAGTCCTAGATTGTTGGATATTGTCACTTTCTCTACTTTTTTGGTGCTACGAATTCAATTCTGAGATAAATTTCCTATTTCAAGGTCATGTTGAAGGTCAGATTTAATTTTTAAGGTCATTTT
>NC_084605.1:3067786-3092786 GCF_033807715.1 Cololabis saira | reverse complement strand
ACCGGTTTCTGGGGGGGGGGGGGGTAGGTCAGAATCACTGACCTACAGGGTTAGGGTTAGTTACAGAGCCTGATCTTCAAAAGATCAGCTCATTTTATCAACTTGTTTCCTCTTAATTCTTCTTAAAAATGCAAAAATAGAATCAACTGGTTTGCAGATGATTAAATATTGTATTTTAATAAGATAGACACTCGACTCCTCAGACTGATTGATTGGTTGGTGGATTGATTGATTGATTGATTGATTGATTGGTTGGTTGGTTGGTTGAACGAAGGAACGAACGAAGGAATGAATGAACGAACAAACAAACAAATGAAGGAAGGAACGAACAAAGAAACGAACAATCAAACAAAGGAATGAACGAAGGAAGGATGGAACGAATTCAAGAACGAACGAAGGAAGAAACACAAACGAACAAAGAAATGAACGAAGAAACAAACAAAGGAATGAACGAACGAAAGAAGAAACAAACAAACAAACAAACGAAGGAACGAATTAACCAATAAACGAACAAACGAACAAAGAAATGAACGAAGAAACAAACAAAGGAATGAACGAACGAAGGAAAGATGGAATGAACAAAGAAACGAACAAACGGCGGAATAAACAAACGAAGGAACAAAAAAAACAAAAGAATGAAGAAACAAATGAAGGAACCAACGAAGGAACAGCCTGAGAGAAGAAGCTGAGGAAGGTTTTGTCCTTAAATGTCCCCCTGCTCTTCCCAGACTCCAGAATCTCTGCGGTATCTCTGCGGTATCTCTGCGGTATCTCTGCGGTATCTCTGCGGTATCTCTGCGGTATCTCTGCGGTATCTCTGCGGTATCTCTGCGGTATCTCTGCGGTGTCTCTGCGGTGTCTCTGCGGTATCTCCCGTATCTCTGCGGTATCTCTGCGGTATCTCTGCGGTATCTCTGCGGTATCTCCCGTATCTCTGCGGTATCTCTGCGGTATCTCTGCGGTATCTCTGTGGTATCTCTGTGGTATCTCTGCGGTATCTCTGTGGTATCTCTGCGGTATCTCTGCGGTATCTCTGTGGTATCTCTGCGGTATCTCTGCGGTATCTCTGGTATCTCTGCGGTATCTCTGTGGTATCTCTGTGGTATCTCTGTGGTATCTCTGTGGTATCTCTGTGGTATCTCTGGTATCTCTGCGGTATCTCTGGTATCTCTGCGGTATCTCTGTGGTATCTCTGCGGTATCTCTGGTATCTCTGCGGTATCTCTGGTATCTCTGCGGTATCTCTGTGGTATCTCTGGTATCTCTGCGGTATCTCTGTGGTATCTCTGCGGTATCTCTAGTATCTCTGTGGTATCTCTGCGGTATCTCTGCGGTATCTCTGCGGTATCTCTAGTATCTCTGTGGTATCTCTGCGGTATCTCTGCGGTATCTCTCCGGTATCTCTGCGGTATCTCTCCCGTATCTCTGCGGTATCTCTGCGGTATCTCTGCGGTATCTCTAGTATCTGGGCGGTATCTCTGCGGTATCTCTGTGGTATCTCTGCGGTATCTCTGCGGTATCTCTAGTATCTGGGCGGTATCTCTGTGGTATCTCTGCGGTATCTCTGTGGTATCTCTGTGGTATCTCTGCGGTATCTCTCCCGTATCTCTGGTATCTGGGCGGTATCTCTGCGGTATCTCTCCTGTATCTCTGCGGTATCTCTGCGGTATCTCTCCCGTATCTCTGCGGTATCTCTGCGGTATCTCTCCAGAATCTCTGCGGTATCTCTGCGGTATCTCTCCAGAATCTCTGCGGTATCTCTGCGGTATCTCTCCAGAATCTCTGCGGTATCTTTCCAGAATCTTGGCGGTATCTCTGTGGTATCTCTGCGGTATCTCTGTGGTATCTCTGCGGTATCTCTGCGGTATCTCTCCAGAATCTCTGCGGTATCTCTGCGGTATCTCTCCAGAATCTCTGCGGTATCTCTGCGGTATCTCTCCCGTATCTCTGGTATCTCTGCGGTATCTCTCCAGAATCTCTGCGGTATCTCTGCGGTATCTCTCCCGTATCTCTCCCGTATCTCTGCCGTATCTCTCCCGTATCTCTGGTATCTCGGCGGTATCTCTTGTATCTCGGCGGTATCTCTTACAGTCGTAGTTAACTGTAATGTTGTGGTTTGAATTGATTGGTTGAATGAACGAAGGAACGAACGAAGAAACGAATGAAGGAAAGAAAGAAACGAATGAACGACGGAATGAGCGAATGAAGGGAGGAACGAACGAAGAAACGAAGAAACAAATGAAGGAACAAACGAACAAGCGAGGAATGAATGAACGAACAAAGAAATAAACGAACGAAGGAAAGAAACAAACGACGGAACGAGTGAGTGAATGAACGAAGGAACAAAGGAACGAATGAAGGAACAAACGAACAAGCGAGGAATGAATGAATGAACAAACAAAGGAATGAAGGAATGAAGGAAAGAAACAAACGACGGAACAAGTGAATGAAGGAAGGAACGAAGAAATGAAGGAACAAATGAAGAAACAAACAAAGGAATGAACGAATGAAGGAACAAATGAACAAGCGATGAACGAATGAAAGAACGAACGAATGAATGAAGGAATGAAAGAACGAACAAACGAATTAAGGAACGAATGAACAAATGAACGAACGAATGAACAAACAAACGAGCGAACAAATGAAGGAACGAACGAATGAATGAACGAACTAAGGAACGAAGGAACCAACGAAAGAAGAAGCCGAGGAAGGTTTTGTCCCTAGATGCCCCCCTGCTTTTCCAAGACTCCAGAATCTCTGTGGTATCTGTGGTATCTCTGTGGTATCTCTGGTATCTCGGCGGTATCTCTTACAGTCGTAGTCACCTGTAACATTGTGGTTTGAACCCCGACCCCTCCAGGTCCGGGTCCCGGTCCAGTTCTAGTCCTAACCCCCCCCCCCCCCTGCTCCGTGTTCCAGGACGCCCGTCACGCCGCCGAGGGCGAGATCTACACCAAGCTGAACCAGAAGATCGACGAGTTCATCCAGCTGGCCGACTACGAGTGGGGCATGATCGAGTCAGACGGCCGCGCCTCCGGCTACCTCATGGACCTCATCAACTTCCTGCGCTCCACCTTCCAGGTCTTCACGCACCTGCCGGTGAGCCCGACCGAACCGAACCGCCGGCCTCCACCGGGGAGAAACCCGCCACCTCCATCCTCCCGTCTCATTTCCTCTCTTTTCTGTGATGAATCTTTCTCCTGTCATCTCTTTTCCATCAACCTCCTACTTGCTTCTGTCGCCCCGTCCACCTGCCCCCCCTCCATCCCTCCATCCACGAGTCCAGCTTCCTCTCAGTTGCTCATCCCTCCCTCGCCTCCCACGCCACCTTCACCAGCACTGTCGATGATTTGTTTTACTCCTTTGGCGCTTTTACACTAGTACCTACTCAGCACGACTCGTCTCGCCTCCACTCGCCTCGTCCTCGTTTCTTTTAAACAGCCAGATCAGCAGTAGGAGGTTGGAGAAGCTGCTGTGACATATTTGATTGTGTTTCTAAACGGAGAAGACAAAAACACTAAAGTAGAACCTGGAGGAGATGATAGATGTGCTGCTGGGTCTGTGGCTCGTGTTCCATATCAAGTTAAAAATGAGAGAGAGAGAAGTACGGAAGAGTATCAGGGCCAGGCAGGAGGAAAATAAAAACAATATTTTAGAGGAAGATTTTTTTTTTATCATGCACTTCGAGAAAAAAGTCGAAATGTCGAGAGAAAAAAGTCAAAAGTTCATGAAAAAAGTCGAAATGTTGAGAAAAAAAGTCGAAATGTTGAGAAAAAAAGTCGAAATGTTGAGAAAAAAAGTCGAAATGTTGAGAAAAAAGTTGAAATGTTGAGAAAAAAGTCAAAATTTCTTGAATAAAGTCGAAATGTCGAGAAAAAAATCAAAATGTCGAGAAAAGTTGAAATTTTGAGAAAAAAAGTCGAAATGTCGAGATTAAGGTTGAGGTATAATTTCGAGAAAAAAGTCAAAATTTCAAGAAAAAAGTCGAAATGTTGAGAAAAGTTGAAATGTCAAAAATAATGTTGAAGTACAATTTCGAGAAAAAAGTCGAAATGTTGAGGAAAAAGTCAAAATTTCTTGAATAAAGTTGAAATGTCGAGAAAAAAGTCAAAATTTCGAGAAAAAAGTCGAAATGTTGAGAAAAAAATCGAAATGTCGAGATTAATGTTGAAGTACAATTTCGAGAAAAAAGTCGAAATGTCAAGAAAAAAGGCGAAATTTTGACTTGAAATTGTATTTCAACATTAATCTCAAAATTTTCGACTTTTTTCTCGAAGTGCACAATAAAAAAAAATCTTCCCCTCTCAAATAATTTTTCTCCTGCATGGCCCTGGTACTCTTCCGTAGAAAAGTGCATTGGTATCTGAGCAGCTATGAAAAGACAGAGCTCCTGGTAGATTTGGTGGTTCCTTATCTCCGTCTAGATCTTTTTAATTCTCTCCTCAGCACCAGGTTTATGAACATCTGCACCTCAGAGTTGGATCAGAACAGACTTCTACTGCCGTTGCCTGTCGGATAAAATCGCTGTGAGTCGCTCTTGCGCTGATTCCCGCTTCCTGATTCAAACGTCTGACTCCAACCCCCCCACCAATCGGTGGCCTGTAGTGTGATGACATCACAGCCGACTCAGCCGCTTAGAACCTCGGCAGAATAGAAACAGAAAAAGTATCAACTCGGCACGTTAGGCCGCTAGTGTAAAAGTGTAAAACGTTTGCGAGTCGAGTCGCGCTGAGTAGGTACTGGTGTAAAAGCACCACTTGATTCCAGATGAGCTGGAGCTGACTTACTTCCTCCTGTCCATTTATTGTCGCTGCATTTTTTCCCCCTGTCCTTTCCCTCCTTCCCTCCTTCCTCCCCCGTCTTCCTCCATTTTTGCTTGGTTTGGGGCTCAGAGTAACAACAATGACCATGCATCGATGTCGGTGAGTAAACCTGCCGCAGGAATGAGGGTGTGAGCTGCATGCTGGTCTCTGGTTTGTGGTGCTGCCCGGTAGGGCTGCAACCATTCGTCCACGTTCTCGACAAAAATCGATAATCAAAATTGTCGACAATTATCGCCAGACGTGTTTTTCCAACGGAGTGAGGCGTCTCACTTCCATACAATCTCTGCCGAGAGTCGCGCATGCACGATAGCGTCTCAGCACGATAGCGTCTCAGCACGATAGCGTCTCAGCACGATAGCGTCTCAGCACGATAGCGTCTCAGCACGATAGCGTCTCAGCAGCTGCAGGTAATAAAACTTCAAAGGTTTGGGAGCATTTTAGCCTCGATACGGCGAATAAAAAGATTGTTGAACGAAACGGACTGGCCTTGGTAAGATATTAAGCCTATTTTCATTTGTTAAATTAATTTGTTTCATTCGTTAACTTTGCTTATTTCATGTTATTTATTAGTATTATTTGAGCCACTCACAGCTACTCTCGTTGTTATAACCTCAATCACATAATTGTTGCAGGTGAAAGGTGAAAAAGCTTGTGTGATGACAATGATGGATTTGCATTTAACTTTCAGTCAGATGCCTATGAACTGTCAATCATCCATCAAACTCCACAATGATCATGTTAACATTAAGTCAGATAGATTTGTCTGGACTTTTCTCTTGCGGGACGGGAGAAGACACTAAATCAGGGGTGTCAAATGTGCGGCTTCTCGCGGGCCGCATGCGTTTCCAACACAGAAAACCGAAATGTTAATTTACTAAAAAGGAAGGCATAAATAATTGCCATGAATCGCAGAATATCCGATAATATATTTCTTCTACAAATCCATCGTTATTCCACAAATAGAGCAGTTTTCGACATTTTTTTCGCCGATTTTATTTATTATTACTTTGTAGACGGTCGTTTATTTTTATTAACTGACTACTATTATATATTTTCACAGGAAAAATATCACTGCTAAAAAAGATGATAGAAGATATTCATTTGGATAATTTCAGTTTTGAATACGAGGATAGTGACAAAGTAAAACAGTTAAAAAAGAAGTGCTGACTTTTTCGGCACACTGGCGTAAATATCCGCGCCAATTTTTAAAAATAAATACACTTAATTGTACTGGAAAAATCTCTAAATCACAAAGAAACACTCGGATGTAATAAGAAAGATTTTGCTTTTAATTAAATTTCCTATAAAAAAGCTAAATATAAAAAAAAACGTACTTGTTTCTGTTTATCTTTGTAAAATGATATTAAAAGTATCTTATACATAATTTGAAAAAAAATGAGAAATTTCAAGAAAAGATCCTGAAGAAATATATTTTACATAATTAGAGTGTAAACAAAGTGCATATTTCCTTTTAAAAGTAACTAAACTGATATTGAATTAGATAACAATAGTAAAAAAAAAAAGAATTAGAGAAAACATTTTCTGCACCGTTTTTGTTATTTTCAGCGTGCGGCCCGCGAGAAAAACATTGGTCAAATCCGGCCCGCCAAGAAAAATGAGTTTGACACCCCTGGACTAAATCAATACATCTCTATTATCGTGCGCAGTGCGGGCATGAATTCTCAGAGTTTTGTGGATGCGGGCGGGACCAGGATGAAGAAAACAGTTCCGCTATAGCAGGGCTCTGGTACCATCTTTCTGATGTTTATTATCATTTATTTATCATTTATCATTTAATTATCCGATTAGTCGACTAATCGTTTCAATAGTCGGTGACTAGTCGACTATTAAAATAGTCGTTAGTTGTAGCCCTACTGCCCGGTGGACGGCGGTGTCATGTGACCGCAGGAAGACACGCCTCCCGTAGTTTAGCTTCAGCTACCGTCAGGCATGAAGTCACAGAGCAGACGAGCTACTACACCGTGATATAAGACGACATCAGCTTCACGTTTCCATTTCTCAGCTGCATGCCTCGCCACCGTTGACTATGATGCTCGTCTGGGGGGTCGGGGTCACCTGGGGGGGCCCTGGTCCTGGTCCTGGTCCCCGGTACAGGTCCTGGATCAGGCCTCCCACCTCTTCCATCCACTCAATGCTACTGACGTCTGACTCTGTAAACTATGATGTTGTGTGTTTGACTCACCTGGAGATTCTCCTGCTGGGAAACAAGTAGACTTGTAGTCAAGACTAAACCGCCTAAACACGCCTGAACCGAGACCTAAACCGAGACCTAAACCAAGACCAGAGAGTATCAAGACACTACCAAGACCAAGACACTAGCAAGACACTACCAAGTCACTAGCAAGACACTACCAAGACCAAGACACTAGCAAGACCGAGACACTAGCAAGACCGAGACACTACCAAGACCGAGACACTACCAAGACCAAGACACTACCACGACCAATACTCTACCAAGACACTAGCAAGACCAAGACACTACCAAGACCAAGACCAAGACACTACCAAGACCAAGACGCTACCAAGACCAAGACACTACCAAGACCAAGACTCTACCAAGACCAAGACACTACCAAGACCAAGACACTACCAAGACCAAGACGCTACCAAGACCAAGACGCTACCAAGACCAAGACACTACCAAGACCAAGACACTACCAAGACCAAGACACTACCAAGACCAAGACACTACCAAGACCAAGACACTACCAAGACCAAGACACTACCAAGACCAAGACCAAGACACTACCAAGACCAGGACACTAGCAAGACCAAGACACTACCAAGACCAAGATACTACCAAGACCAGGACACTAGCAAGACCAAGACACTACCAAGACCAAGACCAAGACACTACCAAGACCAAGACACTACCAAGACCAGGACACTACCAAGACCAAGACACTACCAAGACCAGGACACTACCAAGATCAAGACACTACCAAGACACTACCAAGACCGAGACGCTACCAAGACACTACCAAGACCGAGACACTACCAAGACCGAGACACTACCAAGACCGAGACACTACCAAGACCGAGACACTACCAAGACCGAGACACTACCAAGACCGAGACACTACCAAGACCAAGACACTACCAAGACCAAGACACTACCAAGACCAGGACACTACCAAGACACTACCAAGACCAGGACACTACCAAGACCAAGACACTACCAAGACCAGGACACTACCAAGACACTACCAAGACCGAGACACTACCAAGACCGAGACACTACCAAGACCGAGACACTACCAAGACCGAGACACTACCAAGACACTACCAAGACCGAGACACTACCAAGACACTACCAAGACCGAGACACTACCAAGACCGAGACACTACCAAGACCGAGACACTACCAAGACCGAGACACTACCAAGACCGAGACACTACCAAGACCGAGACACTACCAAGACCGAGACACTACCAAGACCAAGACACTACCAAGACCAAGACACTACCAAGACCAAGACACTACCAAGACCAAGACACTACCAAGACACTACCAAGACACTACCAAGACCAAGACACTACCAAGACCAGGACACTACCAAGACCAAGACACTACCAAGACCAGGACACTACCAAGACACTACCAAGACCAAGACACTAGCAAGACCGAGAGACTACCAAGACCGAGACACTACCAAGACCAAGACACTACCAAGATCAAGAAGCTAGCAAGACACGACCAAGACCAAGACACTACCAAGACACTACCAAGACCGAGACACTACCAAGACCGAGACACTACCAAGACCAAAAGACTACCAAGACACGACCAAGACCAAGACACTACCAAGACACTACCAAGACCAAGATACTACCAAGATACTACCAAGACCAAGATACTACCAAGACCAAGAGACTACCAAGACCAAGACACTACCAAGACCAAAACACTACCAAGACCAAGACACTAGCAATACCAAGACACTACCAAGACACTACCAAGACCGAGACACTACCAAGACCGAGACACTACCAAGACCAAAAGACTACCAAGACACGACCAAGACCAAGACACTACCAAGACACTACCAAGACCAAGATACTACCAAGATACTACCAAGACCAAGACACTACCAAGACCAAGACACTACCAAGACCAAGAGACTACCAAGACCAAGACACTACCAAGACCAAAACACTAGCAAGACCAAGACACTACCAAGACCAAGACACTACCAAGACACTACCAAGACCAAGATACTACCAAGACCAAGACACTATCAAGACCAAGATACTACCAAGACCAAGATACTACCAAGACCAAGATACTACCAAGACCAAGACACTACCAAGACACTACCAAGACCAAGATACTACCAAGACCCTACCAAGACCAAGACGCTACCAAGACCAAGACACTACCAAGACCAAGATACTACCAAGATACTACCAAGACCAAGATACTACCAAGACCAAGACACTACCAAGACCAAGACACTACCAAGACCAAGATACTACCAAGACCGAGACACTACCAAGACGGAGACACTACCAAGACCGAGACACTACCAAGACCAAGACACTACCAAGACCAAGACACTACCAAGACACTACCAAGACCAAGACACTACCAAGACCAAGACCAAGACACTACCAAGACCAAAACACTACCAAGACCAAGACACTACCAAGACCAAGACACTACCAAGACCAAAACACTACCAAGACCAAGACACTACCAAGATACTACCAAGACCAAGACACTACCAAGACCAAGACACTACCAAGACCAAGATACTACCAAGACCAAGAGACTACCAAGATACTACCAAGACCAAGAGACTACCAAGAGACTACCAAGACCAAGATACTACCAAGACCAAGAGACTACCAAGATACTACCAAGACCAAGAGACTACCAAGATACTACCAAGACCAAGAGACTACCAAGATACTACCAAGACCAAGACACTACCAAGACCGAGAGACCAAAGACTGTCGAGACCCAGACCAAAGTGGTCCAGTGGGGCGTGTTGGTACCCTGATACCACCACTATGTCAGTCTGATCGTTTTTATTATTATTCAAAACAGTTAAATTCTAAAGCTCGTATATAAAACAGGTTTCTGGTCGTTCCTCCAACCAACGTTCGTGTTTCTGCCTGCTGTCAATCAAACGTTTGGGTTAGAAACCGTCTAACGTTGATTCTCTTTTTACCGTCCTCACTTTTATCCCCCGTTCCTACTTTACTCTCCTCTGCCCTTTGACCCCTGGTCTCTCCTACCCCACCCCCGCCCCTCCTGGTCTCTCCTGCCCCCCCTCCTGGTCTCTCCTGCCCCCCCGGTCTCTCCTGCCCCCCCCCAGGGCAAGGTGGCCCAGACCGCCTGCATGTCGGCCTGCAAGCATCTGTCCACGTCGCTGATGCAGATGCTGCTGGACTCGGAGCTGAAGCAGATCAGCATGGGAGCCGTGCAGCAGTTCAACCTGGACGTCATCCAGTGTGAACGTGAGTGGAACCGGAACCCTGGTACCATAAACCTTAAACCCTGGTACCCTGGTACCCTGAACCCAGAACCCGGGACCCTGAACCCCCAACCTAAACCTTAAACCCTGAACCTGGTACCCGGGACCCTAAACCCTCAACCCGAACCCTGAACCCTGGTGCGGTGCAGCGTCAGCTGAAACCGCTGAAACCGGTGTAAGGGTGTATGGGTTAGTTACTGGTTAGTTACCTTCTGTCTCATTGGTACTCTTGTGTCTCCCCAGTATTCGCCAGCTCCGAGCCGGTCCCGGGTTTCCAGGGAGACACGCTGCAGCTGGCCTTCATCGACCTGAGACAGGTACGTCTGACCGGGTCTGCTGGTCTTACCCGGGTCTGGGGGTCTGACCCGGGTCTGGGGGTCTGACCCGGGTCTGGGGGTCTGACCCGGGTCTGGGGGTCTGACCCGGGTCTGCTGGTCTGACCCGGGTCTGGGGGTCTGACCCGGTCTGGTGGTCTGACCGGGTCTGACCCGGGTCTGGGGGTCTGTTAGTTTGGTTTGGTATCACATTAAAGGTAGTGAAAGGTTTCTGAGGTGTGTTTGTTCGTTTGATTAAAAACCTCCTTCCCAGATGTGGGAATTCAGAGTAGATGATGTTTATTTCTTAAAACCTGGAGCCTCTAATCGCTGGAGACTCGTTTTTATCCCCTGCTAGCGTCTCGTCCCCCCCCCCCGGTCGTTAGCACCGCTGGTATGTAAAGTGCTGAGCGGTTAATCCGAGCCTGGAGGCAGAACTGATTCAGAAGTGATTCAGATACCTGAACTGGTCTGAAAAAGGGACCAACCGTGTGAATCGGGGGTGGTGACCCCCAGGTGACCTCTGTCAGCTCAGGATCTCAGCCAGCGCTGGATGTGCAGGTCTCCTGTCCATCCTGCTAATCCTGGCCTTGAGGCGCCGGGGGGGGGGGGGGGGGACCGGCGGGCCGAGGTCACTCAGAGGTCACTCAGAGGTCACTCAGAGGTCACTCAGAGGTCACTCAGAGGTCATCCTGGTGCTTCCCTCCCCGTATTAACCCTGGTGAAGGTTAGGGTTAGTTACCGTCTGTCTCATGGGTTACTGGTTAGTTACGGGTTAGTTACGGGTTAGTAACGGGTTAGTTACGGGTTAGTAATAGGTTAGTTACTGGTTAGTTACGGGTTAGTAATAGGTTAGTAACAGGTTAGTTACGGGTTAGTAATAGGTTAGTTACGGGTTAGTAACGGGTTAGTTATGGGTTAGTCAAGGGTTAGTTACGTGTTAGTTACGGGTTAGTAACAGGTTAGTTACGGGTTAGTAACGGGTTAGTTATGGGTTAGTCAAGGGTTAGTTACGTGTTAGTAACGGGTTAGTAACGGGTTAGTTACGGGTTAGTAATAGGTTAGTTACATGTTAGTTAGGGGTTAGTTACCAGTTAATTACGAGTTAGTTACGGCTTAGTAACGGGTTAGTTACGGGTAAGTTACGGGTTAGTAACAGGTTAGTTACAGGTTAGTTACGTGTTAGTTACAGGTTAGTAACGGGTTAGTTACGGGTTAGTAACAGGTTAGTTATGGTTTAGTTACTGGTTAGTTACGGGTTAGTTACAGGTTAGTTACGGGTTAGTTACGGGTTAGTTACGGGTTAGTTACGTGTTAGTTACGGGTTAGTTACGGGTTAGTTATGGTTTAGTTACTGGTTAGTTACGGGTTAGTAACTGGTTAGTAGCAGGTCAGTTACGGGTTAGTAACGGGTTAGTAATGGGTTAGTTACAGGTTAGTTATGGGTTAGTTACGGGTTAGTAACGGGTTAGTTATGGGTTAGTAACAGGTTAGTTACAGGTTAGTTACGTGTTAGTTATGGGTTAGTTACGGGTAAGTTACGGGTTAGTTACGGGTAAGTTACGGGTTAGTAACAGGTTAGTTACAGGTTAGTTACGTGTTAGTTATGGGTTAGTTACGGGTTAGTAACGGGTTAGTTACGGGTAAGTTACGGGTTAGTTACGGGTTAGTAACTGGTTAGTAGCAGGTCAGTTACGGGTTAGTTATGGGTTAGTTACAGGTTAGTTACGGGTTAGTTACGGGTTAGTAACAGGTTAGTTATGGGTTAGTTAAGGGTTAGTAACAGGTTAGTTACGAGTTAGTTACGGGTTAGTAACGGGTTAGTTATGGGTTAGTTAAGGGTTAGTAACGGGTTAGTAATGGGTTAGTAACAGGTTAGTTATGGGTTAGTTACGGGTTAGTTATGGGTTAGTAACGGGTTAGTTATGGGTTAGTTACGGGTTAGTTATGGGTTAGTTACGGGTTAGTTATGGGTTAGTAACGGGTTAGTTATGGGTTAGTTACGGGTTAGTTATGGGTTAGTTAAGGGTTAGTTACGGGTTAGTTATGGGTTAGTTATGGGTTAGTTAAGGGTTAGTTAAGGGTTAGTTATGGGTTAGTTAAGGGTTAGTTACTGGTTAGTAACGGGTTAGTTATGGGTTAGTTACAGGTTAGTTAGGGGTTAGTTAAGGGTTAGTAACGGGTTAGTAACGGGTTAGTTAAGGGTTAGTAACGGGTTAGTAACAGTTTAGTTACAGGTTAGTTAGGGGTTAGTTAAGGGTTAGTAACGGGTTAGTAACGGGTTAGTTATGGGTTAGTTAAGGGTTAGTTATGGGTTAGTTAAGGGTTAGTAACGGGTTAGTTACGTGTTAGTTATGGGTTAGTTAAGGGTTAGTTATGGGTTAGTTACGGGTTAGTAACAGGTTAGTTATGGGTTAGTTAAGGGTTAGTTATGGGTTAGTTAAGGGTTAGTTATGGGTTAGTTAAGGGTTAGTAACAGGTTAGTTAAGGGTTAGTCATGGGTTAGTTACTGGTTAGTTACGGGTTAGTAACATGTTAGTTATGGGTTAGTTACGGGTTAGTAACATGTTAGTTATGGGTTAGTTAAGGGTTAGTAACGGGTTAGTTATGGGTTAGTTACGGGTTAGTTACGGGTTAGTTAAGGGTTAGTTACGGGTTAGTAACGGGTTAGTTACGGGTTAGTTAAGGGTTAGTTACGGGTTAGTAACGGGTTAGTTATGGGTTAGTTAAGGGTTAGTAACGGGTTAGTTATGGGTTAGTAACGGGTTAGTTACGGGTTAGTAACGGGTTAGTTATGGGTTAGTTAAGGGTTAGTAACATGTTAGTTATGGGTTAGTTAAGGGTTAGTAACATGTTAGTTATGGGTTAGTTACGGGTTAGTAACATGTTAGTTATGGGTTAGTTAAGGGTTAGTTACGGGTTAGTAACGGGTTAGTTATGGGTTAGTTAAGGGTTAGTAACGGGTTAGTTATGGGTTAGTAACGGGTTAGTTACGGGTTAGTAACGGGTTAGTAACATGTTAGTTATGGGTTAGTTACGGGTTAGTTATGGGTTAGTTACGGGTTAGTAACATGTTAGTTATGGGTTAGTTAAGGGTTAGTTACGGGTTAGTAACATGTTAGTTATGGGTTAGTTAAGGGTTAGTTACGGGTTAGTTACGGGTTAGTAACGGGTTAGTTATGGGTTAGTTAAGGGTTAGTAACAGGTTAGTTAAGGGTTAGTCATGGGTTAGTTACTGGTTAGTTACGGGTTAGTTAAGGGTTAGTTACGGGTTAGTAACGGGTTAGTTAAGGGTTAGTAACAGGTTAGTTAAGGGTTAGTCATGGGTTAGTTATGGGTTAGTAACGGGTTAGTTATGGGTTAGTAACGGGTTAGTTACGGGTTAGTAACGGGTTAGTTATGGGTTAGTTAAGGGTTAGTAACATGTTAGTTATGGGTTAGTTACGGGTTAGTTACGGGTTAGTTATGGGTTAGTTACGGGTTAGTCATGGGTTAGTTACGGGTTAGTTATGGGTTAGTTACTGGTTAGTTACGGGTTAGTTATGGGTTAGTTACGGGTTAGTTAAGGGTTAGTTACGGGTTAGTAACGGGTTAGTTACAGGTTAGTTACGGGTTAGTTACAGGTTAGTTAAGGGTTAGTCATGGGTTAGTTATGGGTTAGTTACGGGTTAGTAACATGTTAGTTATGGGTTAGTAACAGGTTAGTTATGGGTTAGTTACGGGTTAGTAACATGTTAGTTATGGGTTAGTTAAGGGTTAGTAACGGGTTAGTTATGGGTTAGTTACGGGTTAGTTATGGGTTAGTTACGGGTTAGTAACATGTTAGTTATGGGTTAGTTAAGGGTTAGTAACGGGTTAGTTATGGGTTAGTAACGGGTTAGTTATGGGTTAGTTAAGGGTTAGTAACATGTTAGTTATGGGTTAGTTATGGGTTAGTTAAGGGTTAGTTATGGGTTAGTCATGGATTAGTTACTGGTTAGTTACGGGTTAGTAACATGTTAGTTATGGGTTCGTTACGGGTTAGTTATGGGTTAGTTACGGGTTAGTAACAGGTTAGTTAAGGGTTAGTAACAGGTTAGTTAAGGGTTAGTCATGGGTTAGTTACTGGTTTGTTACGGGTTAGTAACATGTTAGTTATGGGTTAGTTACGGGTTAGTTATGGGTTAGTTACGGGTTAGTAACATGTTAGTTATGGGTTAGTTATGGGTTAGTTACTGGTTAGTTACGGGTTAGTTACGGGTTAGTTATGGGTTAGTTAGGGGTTAGTAACAGGTTAGTTATGGGTTAGTTACGGGTTAGTTATGGGTTAGTTACGGGTTAGTTAAGGGTTAGTTACGGGTTAGTTATGGGTTAGTTACGGGTTAGTTATGGGTTAGTTACGGGTTAGTTAAGGGTTAGTCATGGGTTAGTTACGGGTTAGTTATGGGTTAGTTACGGGTTAGTAACATGTTAGTTATGGGTTAGTTACGGGTTAGTTAAGGGTTAGTTACGGGTTAGTTACAGGTTAGTTAAGGGTTAGTAACGGGTTAGTTACGGGTTAGTTGAGGGTTAGTTACGGGTTGGTTATGGGTTAGTTACGGGTTAGTTACCTGACCTGTCTACATGTCTTCTCTACAGCTGCTGGACCTGTTCATGGTCTGGGACTGGTCCACCTACCTGGCCGACTACGGCCAGCCCAACTCCAAGTACCTGCGGGTGAATCCGGCCACGGCGCTGGCGCTGCTGGAGAAGTGAGTGCCGCTACGCTAGTTAGTTACTGGTTACAAACACCTGAAAACCTGAACGATGAGCTAGCCCCAGCTAGTTAGCTACTGGTTAGAGCAGCTAGCCGCTAGCACCACTGAGTTAGTTACTGGTTAGAGCAGCTAGCAGCTAGCACCGCCTAGTTAGTCTCTGGTTAGAGCAGCTAGCGGCTAGCACCGCTGAGTTTGCTACTGGTTAGAGCAGCTAGCGGCTAGCACCGCTGAGTTAGCTACTGGTTAGAGCAGCTAGCAGCTACCACTGCCAGGTTAGTGAACCAGAAACCCGTTTGTGACCTTTAACCTTTGTGCTTCTCTTCTAAACTCTTTTTCGTACCATTAAAACCTTTTCTCCTCTGCTGTTTCCTGCTGCCGCTAACACCTGCTAACCGCCGTCCCCAGAGTCTACCGAGGGTAGGTGCTGTCTCACCTGCACGCGCTTACTTTGGATTTATTTATTTATTTGATCCATCTATTTCCACGTTGTGGCCACGCGGCCGCCTCTCCTGGCCGGTATCAGAACCATCTTCTGGATCTGATGCTGTTCAGGCTCAACGTTTCATCAGGGGTCCGAATACTTGAGCAAAGTTTTTCCTACTAAAAATCTTTTAAAGTTCATAAACTTTGAACGTTTTTATTTGCAAATAGTTATTGTGTTGACTCTTCTGAGAAAATGGTTTTCACGATTAATCGTGAGAAAATCGTTTTCATGATTAATCGTGAGAAAATCATTTTCACGATTAATCGTGAAAAAATCACTTTCACACTGAATCGTTTTCACGCCGAATTGTTTTCACGTTGAATCGTTTTCACGATTAATCATGAAAAAATCAGTCACGATTAATCGTGAGGAAATCCTTTTCACGCTGAATCATTTTCACGATGAATCGTTTTCACAATCACGAAAAAATTGTGAGGAAATTGTTTTCATGATTAATCGTGAAAAAATAGTTTTCACGCTGAATCGTTTTCACGATGAATCGTTTTCAGGTTGAATCATTTTCACGATGAATCGTTTTCACGTTGAATCGATTTCACGATTAATCATGAAAAAATCGTTTTTACAATTAATCGTGAGAAAATCGTTTTTACGATTAATTGTGAGAAAATTGATTTCACGATTAATCGTGAGGAAATCGTTTTCGCAATTAATCGTGAGAAAATCGTTTTCGCGATTAATCGTGAGAAAATCGTTTTCACGATTATTTTGTGAGAAAATCGTTTTTGCGATTAATCATGAGAAAATCGTTTTCGCGATTAATCGTGAGGAAATCGTTATCGCGATTAATCGTGAGAAAATCGTTTTCGCGATTATTCGTGAGGAAATCGTTTTCAAGATTAATCGTGAGAAAATCGTTTTCACGATTATTTCTTGAGAAAATCGTTTTCGCGATTAATCGTGAGAAAATCGTTTTCGCGATTAATCGTGAGGAAAGCGTTTTTGCGATTAATCGTGAGGAAATCGTTTTCACGATTAATCGTGAGAAAATCGTTTTCGCGATTAATCATGAGAAAATTGTTTTCGCGATTAATCATGAACAAATCATTTTCACGATTAATCGTGAGAAAATCGTTTTCACGCTGAAAACATTGATAGTTATTGTGTTGACTCTGCTTCATCTCTGCCCCCCCAGGATGAAGGACACCAGCAAGAAGAACAACATCTTCTCTCAGTTCAGGAAGAACGACAGAGACAAGCAGAAGCTGATTGAGACGGTGGTGAAGCAGCTGAGGAGCCTGGTGAACGGGATGTCCTCGTAGACCCCCCATGACCCCTCCCAGACCCCCCCACCGAGGTCCTCCTGGACCCCCAACCCCCCCCAGGGAGGAGCCTGGTCAACGGGATGTCCTCTTAGACCAGACCTGGAGCCTGGACCCCCTGGACCCCCCCCCCCCCCCTCGAGGTCCTCCTGGACCCCTCCGCTAATGAGAGAGAGACTCGCCTACATGCACATAGATGATGGAACCACACACACACATATATACACACACACACACACGCACACACACACACACAACACACACTGTTAAGGCCTGCAGGAATCTTAGCATCTCCATCATCATCTGCCTGAATGTAAATAAGCTAATCGTTAATCGCTAATCGTGAGAAAATCGTTTTCACATTGAATCGTTTTCACGTTGAATCGTGAGAAAATCGTTTTCCACGATTAATCGTGAGAAAATCGTTGTCACGATTAATCATGAGAAAATCGTTTTCACGATAAGTCATTTTCACGATTAATCGTGAAAAAATCGTTTTCACATTGAATCTTTTTCGCGTTGAATCGTTTTCACGATTAATCATGACAAAATATTTGTCACGATTAATTGTGAAAGAATCTTTTTCACGATATATCGTGAAAAAATCATTTTCACGCCGAATCGTTTTCATGATTAATCGTGAAAAAATCGTTTTCACGATTAATCGTGAGAAAATTGTTTTCACGATTAATCGTGAAAAAATCGTTTTCACGTTGAATCGTTTTCACGATTAATCGTGAGAAAATTGTTTTCCCGATTAATCGTGAAAAAATCGTTTTCACGTTGAATCGTTTTCACGATTAATCGTGAGAAAATTGTTTTCACGATTAATCGTTAGAAAATCGTTGTCACAATTAATCATGACAAAATCTTTTTCACGATTAATTGTGAAAATGTCCCACCGGTCCCGGTACCGCCTCCTGAACGGACCTGAGGACGATGACGTCTCCAGAGACCGATGTTCCCGATCACAAGTTCTGCTGGTTCTGCTGCGCGTCCTATTGATGATTTCAAGCCCACGTTTCCGACCCAGACCTGGTCCCGGTCCCGGTTCTGGTTCTGGTTCTGGTTCTGGACGGAGTTTATTTCATTATGATTTTGTGTGAATAAACAATAAACAATAACATGTAAAGCTTTTACCAAAAAAGGAAAGAATTCACTTAGAACTGCACGTTAATCAGTTCGGGGCGTCGCAGCATCTGGGTCCGGTTCAGACCGGTTCACACCAGTCCGGTTCAGTCCGGTTCAGACCGGTCCAATAGCACTTAATTCCTCCTCACCAGAACACGTGTGTTGGTTCTGGTTCTGCTCCCCGACACATGACTGAAGGACCTGAACTTCCTCCAGAACTAAAGTCCGATCCGTCCTCAAGAGTAATCTGAGAAAGAAAGTAATCTGATTACTTCTGGTTCTGGACCAGTGCTGAGTTATGAACCGGGCTTTTCTGTTTCCACTGACAAAGAACCGGTTCCGGGCCAGAAGAACCGGTTCCAAGGTAAAACTGGATCTTCAGTTGAACGAGTTGTGAACCAGAACCAGAACCAGTTCTGGAACCGGTTTGGTGGAAACGGGGGTACCAGGGGTCCCGGTGTCTCCTGGAGCTTCTTCCAATTGAAACTAAATGAAATGTGTTTATTATATATAAGTGATGTTTCGTGGAAACACGGAGCTACTGAAGCGAATATTAAAAATATTCAGAAGTAAAGTTTGTGCACTTATCGTTTTCACGATTAATCGTGAGAAAATCGTTTTCACGATTAATCGTGAGAAAATCGTTTTCACGATTAATCGTGAGAAAATGGTTTTCACGATTAATCGTGACAAAATCGTTTTTCATGATTAATCGTGAGAAAATGGTTTTCACGATTAATCGTGAGAAAATCGTTTTCACGATTAATCATGAGAAAATCGTTTTTACGATTAATCGTGAAAAATCGTTTTCACGATTAATCGTGAAAAAATCGTTTTCATGATTAATCGTGAAAAAATCGTTTTCATGATTAATCGTGAAAAAATCGTTTTCACGATTATTCGTGAGAAAATCGTTTTCACGATTAATCATGAAAAAATCATTTTCATGATTCATCATGAAAAAATTGTTTTCACGGTTTATCGTGAGAAAATCGTTTTCACGATTAATCATGAAAAAATCGTTTTCACAATTAATCATGAAAAAATCGTTTTCACGATTAATCATGAAAAAATCGTTTTCATGATTAATCGTGAAAAAAAATCGTTTTCCCAATTAATCGCGGAAAAAATCGTTTTCACGATTAATCGCGGAAAAAATCGTTTTCACGATTAATCGTGAGCTGAACATTGAACATTCAGACGTCGTCTGCATAAAACCACAACGTGGCTCAAGCACTTGTTTTTAACGATTTGGGCCGAATCCCGACTGAACCGAGACGGGCCGACAGGTCAGACGGTTACTCAGACGGGTCCAGAACCAGAACCTCCCTGGATGCTGAGGCGCTGACCCCCCCGACCAGAACCCCCCCCTAGAGCTACTTCCTGCTGCTGCGTCTCCAACAGCTCCGTCATTTAAACTCATGTAAGTTTCTGTTCCTGAACTGAATCCTGATCTCAGCAATAATGACCCGGTTTATCACACATGACCTTTAACCTCTGACCTGTAACCCCCCCCCCCTGGGGACTGTAACCCCCCAACCCTGAACCTGTAACCCCCCAACCCTGAACCTGTAACCCCCCAACCCTGAACCTGTAACCCCCCAACCCTGAACCTGTAACCCCCCAAACCCCAACGAGCCTGTTTGCACTGAAACCGTGTTTAGTTTGTTCCTCTGGGTGTAAATGTTTCATGATGCTTGTAAATGCAACTGTACATACTGCAGATTTTGTAAAGTAAAGTGTTCCAGCGGTGGGGGGGGCGACCCGGACCCGGGGGGGCTGACCCACCCGGATCTCCATGGGGGGGCCGAGGGAGGGCCAGGGCCCCCCAACCCCCCCCTGCAGCTGCATGGTGGAAACACAAACATCTGCTCCAAGAACCTGTAAAACATTTCAGTTCATCTATTTAAATATGAGTTCTGCAGATTTTAACTTTTAAAAAAAGAAACATCTTCAAACATTTCCTGTCGTCCGTCCTCTTCTTGTTTCATCAATGTGTCCTGAAACGTTCGGAGATCATTATCTGTAGCTCGACCCGTTAGAGGTTCCAGGAGGTGAAAACCAACCAGATCAGCTCACGTCTGCTGATAGAACCCTGGTTTTATTTTGAAAGGGTTCAAGTGAAGCCAACTCAACAACTAAAAAAAAAATTTCAATTAAAGATTTGTAATGAATCACTTTAAATTTTTTGGTGCTAGTACGTTCGGGTCGGGGAGGCCTGGCTGGTCTTTGAATTGAAATCTTTATTTCGAGCATAAAATAATTATAAAAACAAAAACACAAAATATCAGAAAAAAAGAATACAAATAAACAGTCATTAAACAAAATCAAAAAGAATTAAACCTTCCTGTCTGAAAGGGAGTAAAAACCTATGAGGTCCTAACGCTAGTTTCTATTTCAATTTTACTCGAATACAACATAGAAAAATAAAAAAATATAACAGCAAGCTTTACCTTATCAAAAAAATAATTATTACAAATATAAAAATATTACAGCACTTCATTACAATATTACACCTGAGCATTCTAAATATAAATATACCTGAGCATTATAAATAATAAATATATATATATATATAATATATATAAACACACATATACAGGACTTGCTCAGAAAATTAGAATATTGTGATAAAGTTCTTTATTTTCTGTAATGCAAAAATGTCATACATTCTAGATTCATTACAAATCAACTGAAATATTGCAAGCCTTTTATTATTTTAATATTGCTGATTATGGTTTACAGTTTAAGATTAAGATTCTCAGAATATTCAAATGTTTTGAGATAGGATATTTGAGTTTTTTTAAACTGTAAACCATGATCAGCAATATTAAAATAATAAAAGGCTTGCAATATTTCAGTTGATTTGTAATGAATCCAGAATGGATGACATTTTTGTTTCTGTAATTGCATTACAGAAAATCACAATATTCTAATTTTCTGAGACAGTCCTGTATATTGATTGGTAACATTTTCTTATGAGCTCCACTAATTCAAGACATTTCAACAGTTTTAACTAAAGAAATAATGGATTTGAAGGATGACTATATTGTTTTCTATTAATTATTCACATGGCTTTTTTTTAGTATATTTTTTGCCAGCATTTCTCCAAACTTCAATGTAATAATAATAAAACCAGACTCAAAAAAATGCAAATAATAAAAAAAAGAAGATTATTACAGAACTGTCTCAGAAAATTAGAATATTGTGATAAAGTCCTTTATTTTCTGTAATGCAAAAATGTCATACATTCTGGATTCATTACAAATCAACTGAAATATTGCAAGCCTTTTATTATTTTAATATTGCTGATCATGGTTTACAGCTTAAGAAAACTCAAATATCCTATCTCAAAAAATTAGAATATTCTGGGAATCTTAATCTTAAATAATCTTATCTTTGTCACAATATTCTAATTTTCTGAGACAGTCCTGTATTGTTTTCTACTAATTATTCACATGGCTTTTTATATATATATATTTTGCCAGCATTTCTCCAAACTTCAATGCAATAATTATGAAACCAGACTCAAAAAAATGCAAATAATAAAAAAAAAAAAGCTGGGGCGCCACCTCGGCCGCCCCTGTCGCCCCCGTCGCGCCTCCCGGGACAGAAGCGTCGCCTCCCGGGACAGAAGCGTCGCCTCCCGGGACAGAAGCGTCGCCTCCCGGGACAGAAGCGTCGCCTCCCGGGACAGAAGCGTCGCCTCCCGGGACAGAAGCGTCGCCTCCCGGGACAGAAGCGGCGCTTGTTTTTCATCGCGTGTGTCATGGCTGGCGCGCCGCCAACCAACACACGCTAGCGGCGAACCGGCGCTGAACTCTGGCCCGGGTCGGCGGCCGGGCCGAGGATCCCTGTCGCCGCGGGAGTAATGAGGCGAGAGGCATTAGCCGCGCTGCAAAAACCTGTTTGTTTGTTTCCAAAGGTCAGCGCGACCTCTGAACTCTGCAAGCTCCGGCAGCGACGCCGGACGGAGAGGAGAGGAGAGAAAAGCAGCAGCAGCTCCGACCTTTAATGAGGTTCTGCAGCTTGTTGCATTTCAGAACTTATGAAAAGAAAAGAAAAGTTGAGTTTTAACCCTGTTTCCACCCGAGAAACCGGTGCTACAGGGTTAGAACCGGACCTGAACCGGTGCCATCAGGTCCGGTTACTGATGGAATTTCTGAATTCCTTCGTAATAATGTCTCTGAAGACTCGTCTAGAGTTTCTTTTTATGTGAAGGTTTCCGAAAAACGGAGAGTTTTGGGAGAAGTTTCCCAAAAACGAAGGAAGCTTCCCAAAAATGAGAAGTTTCTGGAGAAGTTTCCCAAAAACAAAAGGGGAGAAAATTCCCAAAAACGAAGAGTTTTGGGAGAAGTTTCCCGAAAACGAAGAGTTTCAGGACAAATGTCCCAAAAAGGAAGAGTTTCAGGACAAATGTCCCAAAAACGAAGAGTTTCGGGAGAAATTTCCTAAAAACGAAGGAAGTTTCCCAAAAATGAAGTAAGTTTCAGGAGAAGTTTCCCGAAAACGAAGAGTTTTGGGAGAAGTTTCCCGAAAACGAAGAGTTTTGGGAGAAGTTTCCCGAAAACGAAGGAAGTTTCGGGAGAAGTTTCCCAAAAACGAAAAGTTTTGGGAGAAGTTTCCTGAAAACGAAGAGTTTCAGGACAAATGTCCCAAAAACGAAGAGTTTTGGGAGAAGTTTCCCAAAAACGAAGAGTTTCGGGAGAATTTTTCCCAAATACGAAGAGTTTCGAGAGAAGTTTCTCAAAAACTAAGAGTTTCCGGGAGAAGTTTTCTAAAAACGAAGGAAGTTTCCCAAAAACTAAGAGTTTCGGGAGAAATTTCCCAAAAACGAAGAGTTTCGGGAGAAGTTTCCCAAAAACGAAGAGTTTCGGGAAAAGTTTCCCTAAAAACAAAGAGTTTCAGGAGAAGTTTCCCAAAAACGAAGAGTTTCGGGAGAATTTTTCCCAAATACGAAGAGTTTCGAGAGAAGTTTCCCAAAAACGAAGAGTTCCGGGAGAAGTTTTCTAAAAACGAAGGAAGTTTCCCAAAAACAAAGGAAGTTTCTGGAGAAATTTCCCAAAAACGAAGAGTTTCGGGAGAAGTTTCTCAAAAACTAAGAGTTTCCGGGAGAAGTTTTCTAAAAACGAAGGAAGTTTCCCAAAAACAAAGGAAGATTCTGGTGACCCCCCTCTGGTCATAATGAGAACCCGGTCAGGCCTTCTGGATTCACCGAGGCTCCAGCAGAGTTTCAAGCTTCGGTCAACGACGTGTTGAGTGAATGTGATTCTGTACGCTGACGATGTCCATCTCTCCCCAGAACAGCGTCTTCTCCCCGATCGGCCTCTGAACCTGAGAATAGTTTGTAGCTGTGTTGCCTCCGTGGGAGGAATACGAAGTGCGTCTGTCCGAGACATCGGCGGTAAAAGGCCACGGCCGGAGAATCGTCAACGTTCCCTCAGTCGCCTTCGGGCCGAGCGGATTGGCTGACGGTTTGACATTCAGAGTTTCAGATCTCGGACCCCAGTTCCCACAACTCCTAACCTCCTCCTCCACCGGGCGTTCCCCCTTCAGGTAGTGACGGTATGATAGTAACGGGGCTTTCACGTGGACGTTTGTACGTGCACTTCATCACACGACCTTCCCGTGACCTTCATATGACCTTCACACGCTTATATTCTCTTTACAAACCCTACTCTGACCATCTTATTCAATAGAATCTCAGGCCCCGTTTCCACGTAGCAAAAACGGTGGTGTTTTCATGCGTTTTGGCCGTTCGTTTACACGAAAACGAAGCTCAAAGTCTCCAAAAACCATCATTTCTGAAAACTCCGGCCAAAGTGAAAACCTCCGTCTTCACGTTTGCTTGTAAGCGGAGAGAAACGGACATTTATTCTTCAGAACGTCACATTATGCGACAGAAACGTCACCAGCGTCATGAGTGACACCTGTGGTTACAATTAGTTTGTAACCGTCAATATTTTCTTGTATTTTACCTGTTTTATATTCTAACGTCACACTTAAAAGTAACTCCACTTCTCTGTCACTCCAAACCAAAGACTCTCGTTCATCTTGGAAGTAACTGGAAGTTACTCGTGTCATTTGTTGATGTTTTTTTCCAGGATTCTGATTGGCTAGCATGACTTTATCTTCTCGTTACACTGCCCCCTGCAGGTTTGGCTGCTCATAGCACTTTAACAGCTATTTATGCAGGTTCCTGGAAATTATGGGATTTTTCTAAACGTAGAGGGGGAAATATCCGTTTTTGAGAAATTTTGAGAAAAAAGTCGAAATTTTGAGAAAAAGTCAAAATTTTGAGAGTTGATGCCAGTTTTTCTAAATAAAAGAGACCAACATGATCCACTGGGCGGTGACCCCCCCCGTCACCCCCCGCTTTCCTTTCTCAGTTATTAATTATAAGTATTTCTAGCCATCATTGTTCTGGTAGTTTGTTGTGCTGCTCTTTCCTCTTGTACACGTCTGCAGGCCAGAGCTTCAGGAGCTGCATGCTGACCAGTTTTCACCTGCCATTGATGATGTCATAAATGATGGGGGTTTATGTTCTGGTCTCTGGACACTTCTGTTTGTAATAGAGACTTTATAAATAAAACTGAACTGAACAGGTTGTGGCAGCTAAAGCCTGAATTATGGTTCTGCGTCAAATCGACGCCGTGCCTACGCCGTCACCGTGATGCCGTCACCGTGACGCCGTCACCGTGACGCCGTCACCGTGACGCCAGCGTGAACCTT